>NW_027203111.1:0-108061 GCF_024711535.1 Dipodomys merriami | reverse complement strand
TTGTGCATTCATTCCTATGTATGTATGTGTGCACATTTTAAGGAAATTAATATGAGGAAGTAAAGATGAATTGTTCAAAGAAAGAAACAATAGTGGGAACATCAAAATTCAAGTGAGAATATGAACTTTTTCAATATATAGTGTATATATATTTATATGTATATAAATATATATGTACATTTAAAATTTCTCAACTTATTGCAGTTAGGTTAGTGATATCTTCTATACAGAAGAAAATAGTTACCTTGAAGGAAGTCTAATCAAACATGTAAATATGGTTGACTAAACTGAAAGCAAGGATAAGGACATGTGAAAGAAGTTTTGTCAAAAGTTGACAACAGTATATATAATAGTAAATATTAGTGTTTTGTGGATTCAATAAATGGTTGAGGATGCCAACAAGTTAAAATGCTTGTTCTAATAAGTAATGACAGTATTTAAAATTCTATGTACACAAGGATAAAAATATATACTAAGATACAAAAACATAAAATGCTAATCAAATTTTTGTCAATGACATCTACACATCTATAGCAAGCTATTGTATGATCAAGCTGTCAAAAGTGAATTTTGTATGGAAGATTCTCTAGAATAGGAGAGAAATGGAACTCATAACACTTAGGTGTGCCCCTGTTCCTCTAACAGTTGACTCCTAAATATAATACATACATACCAGCAGGGCATGGTAGAAGTCCTTAGGAAGTCTTTACAGTACTGAAAAAATGCATTTTATCCACCAAGATTACTGTACCTTGCTAAGGTATTTTTCACAAGTGAATGATAAAGGACAAATGCACGAAAATACTTCCAGAGTGGTGCAATTAAAAGAATAAACCTCCACCATACATATCCGACAAAACTACTGAAAAGTTTTAGTCCAAAAAATACAAACATTATCCAACAAGAAAAATACACAGAATGTATAAAAGTTTCTAGTAAGGCAATAGACTGGTAATGGCAGAATTTTAAATTCTGGGTGGACATCTGGCTGGTAGGTTTTTAACTCTGTCATTTCAGTGCCTGGGACTGGGAGTTTCCTTGACTCTCCCCATGTACTGACCCGATTCATGTGTGGACCAGCTCAGGTGCCATTACACCATGTCATATGTCTCCATGTTCATGTCCTGTCTCCTGTCTCCTGGCTGTTCTCTGGTCAACATGGCATCCAAATTCATTCAGCAATCCATTGGAGCTGAATTGGTTTGTTATATTGTTTTTGTCTTTTGTTTCCTCTGTGGTCTGTTTCCTGTGTTGTGTATTTGCTGGCTGCAGGTTTTTGAAATTAGCCACCTGTACAACACTAGCATTCCAATAAAAACTCTTTTATCACCACTGATCGAGCCTCCATGGTCAAAACTATTTCCATTAGAGAGTGCAACCAGCACCAGAGTAGCCCAGAAGGAAATGTAAATAGGAAAGGGACAACATAATATTCATTCCTTAATCTTGATCCTAACACAGGGAGGTGATGTGACTATAGGCCATGGAAGGAAATTCTGCCCTGGCCCCTCAAGCACTTGTCTATCTCTGGGATTGGGTACACACCATCTGCTACTAGCAGATAGTCTTGTGTGTCCCTTTCCCATCCCTTCCCAGCATCTCTCCCACCCAATCCTCACCCCCCACCGAAGTTGAAAAGTTCATTTTCGACATGACAACTTGTACTTCTCATTGTTGCAACGGGTCCACCTGTATCCTTATTTAAGGGAGTTGTTTTTCCCCTTCCACTGCACAAATTATATCGACACCACATAGTGAAAGCAGGGGTTATACTGTGGGGGAGGGACATACAAAGCAACAAAGAAATAATCTCATAAATGCGTTAGAAACAAAATGCATGAAAGAAAAAAACATTTAAATACATATCTTAGGGTTCATTTTCCTAACATCACCTTATCTGAAATTTTCTGCTTGATTCATACATATACGAGATATTGCAAATTAGGGAAACCATGGGACCTGTTTCTTTGGTCTTGGCTTACTTCACTTAATATAATTTTTTCCAAGTCTTTCCATTTCCTAAAAAATGGGGCAATGCCATTCTTTCTGATGGAGGTATAGAATTCCATTGTGTATACATACCATATTTTCTTGATCCATTCATCTACTGAGGGGCATCTGGGTTGGTTCCATATCTTAGCTCACCAACAACGAAGTAAGGATCCCTTCTGTCCACATCCACTCCAACATTGATTGTTATTAGAGTTCTTGATTTTTGCCATTCTAACTGGTTTGAGGTGGTATCTTAATGTAGTTTTGATTTGCATTTCTTTTATGGCTAGGGAGGTTGAGCATTTCTTCATGTGTCTATTGGCCATCCTTCTTTCTTCTTCAGAGAAGTTTCTCTTTAAGTCTTTAGCCCACTTATTTATAGGGCATTTGTTTCTTTGAGGATTTGTTGTAGGGGGATTTAATTTTTTGAGTCCCAAGTATATTTTAGATATGAGACCCTTGTCCGTTGTATGGCTAGTGAAGATCTTCTTCCAATCCTTAGGCTTTCTATTGATCTTGCTAGCTATGTCCTTTGCCATGCAGAAGCTCTGCAACTTCATGCAATCCCATTTGTCCAACCTTTCTTTGATTCATTTTGTTTCCGGGTCTCTATTAACAAAATTTCGGCCTGCGCCAAGGAAACCTAGGGTTTCTCCTATTCCATCCTGTAATGTTTTCAGAGTGTCTGCTTTGACTTCGAGGTCTTTGATCCATTTGGAGTTGATTCTGGTGCAGGGTGATATATAAGGATCTAGCTTAACTTTGTACAAGTAGTTAACCAATTTTGCCAGCACCATTTACTGAAGAGGCTGTCTTTCTTCCATTCTATTTTTTTAGCTCCCTTATCAAAGATTAGATGGCTATAGGTCTGTAAGTTAATTTCTGGGTTTTCAATACTATTCCATTGGTCCTGAGGTCTTTTCTTGTGCCAATACCAAGCTGTTTTGATTACTATGGCTTTATAGTAGAGTTTGAAGTTTGGTATTGATATTCCTCCAGCAGTGTTCTTTCCGTTGAGTAGCATTTTTGCTATTGGGGGTCTTTTATTGTTCCATATGAATTTTTGGATTGCCTCTTCTATTTCCTTGAAGAATGAGGTTGGAATTTTGATAGGTATCGCATTGAATTTGTAGATAGCCTTGGGAAGTATTGCCATTTTTACGATGTTAATCTTTCCAATCCAGGAGCATGGGAGATTTTCCCATTTTTTTAAGGTCTGTTTTGATTTCCTTTTTCAAGCTTTTAAAGTTTTCATCATCGAGGTCTTTCACTTCTTTGGTTAAGTTAATTCCTAGGTATTTTATTTTTTGTGGCGCTATTACAAATAGAGTTGCTTTCCTAATTTCAGCCACACTTTTCTTATTGTTGGCATACAGAAAAGCCATTGATTTTGGGGGGTTAATTTTATACCCTGCTACTTTGCCAAAGTTTTGAATCAGCTTGAGTAATTTGGGAGTGGAGTGTATGGGATTCTTTATGTACAAGATTATGTCATCTACAAAGAGAGATACTTTTATTTCTTCCTTTCCTATTTGGATCCCCTTTATGTTTGCATCTTGTCTTATTGCTGTAGCTAGGCATTCTAATACTAGATTGAAGAGAAGTGGAGAGAGTGGACATCCTTGTCTTGTTCCTAAGTTAAGAGGGAATGGCTTTTTTTTCACCATTAAATACAATTTTCTCCTTTCTCCTTCACAAATTAAAACATCAAATACAGTGAAACCAGGTGTTATACCATGAGGGAAGGCCATACCAAGCAACAAACAAATCACCTTATAAATATGTTAGAAACAATTGCATGAAAGCAAAAATATTTGAATCCTTATCTTGGAGTTCCTTTCACCTAACATCAATTTATCTGACCTTTCCTGCTTGTCTCAGACATATACTAGTTATTGCAAACAAGGGAAATCATGGGCCCTATGTTTTTTTGGGCCTGGCTTTCTTCACTTAATATAATTTTTTCCAAGTCTTTCCTGCCACAGCACACCACCAGCTACAGACCTCGTGAGTAACCCAACTGGGTCTAATCTCTGGGGGTGGCAATTCCATGTGGAATCCCAAAGCCCTCTGACCCAAATCCACTTCCAAAAGAAGGGATCATACCAGCACAAAACACGGCCATAAGCTTTGTTCCTAAGGCTGGTGTGGCTACCTGGAAAAGCCTGGGACACAGCTGCAGGCCTATGATAGCAGTCTACAAACCTGAAACCCCCAAAACTCCCTGCCACCAGACCTGAGAGTGTGACTCTAGATGACAGGCACCCTCTCCCATCAAAAGGCCATCTACTCCCAACCAAGCCACAAGGAAAGTTGACTACAGCAAGACATACAATGTTCTATCAGGAATCTGCTCTGAGATCTATGGGGAGACTAAAGCTCCCATAAAGAACTCCCCAAAAAACAATTCTTCAGTTTTTATTCTTGTTTTTGTTGTTTTGTTAGGCTTTATGTCTGATCTTTTGTTGGTTGTTTTTATTTCTACGTATTATTTAAGTGTACGATTTAAGTGTATTGTGATTTAGGATTTGCTATTTCTCTTAAAGCTTCTATTTTTCATTATTATTTGGTTTCTTCTTCCACTTTCTGATCTAATTTGTCAGATTTTTATTCTTTATTTTCTTCTAACTCTCCCTTTCTCCTCTCTCTCCACATTATACTAATACTCCATCAGAGCTACCCTGCCTAGTTCTATACACAAAGTAAGGCCTCCTTCTACGTGTGTAAACAATAATTACAGGAGTTAACTTAGATTAAGCGACTCTCTAATAATATTTGAAAAATCTTTCTCTAATCTCAGCAACTTTCCAAATACACTTCTTTTTCTTACCTTCATCTCGATCTCTAAGCTACTCCCTACATAACGTTTCTTCAAATTCTTTTCCACCTCTGACACTTGATAACAAGGTCTTTATTCTCATTGTACTACATACATATACCCCTCCCCCAAGCTGTTCTTATCCCTCTACTATCATTATACCCAAGTTCTTTTCTGAACTTGAAATCATATCTCTCCAATCCTAACCCTTCAATTCTCCATCTGCTCCAGCCCACTGATTCCTAACGGTTAATATATGAACCAACTTACATTTGGTTCTATATTTGACCACAAAATTGGTTCCATTTGACTATTTTGAGTACAAGGGGACCATCTTGTTAACTCTAAGGAGCAGAGTACTTATCACCCATACCCAGGATGTCACAAGTTACAACTATACATAATCTTGACCCTGAAGCCACAATATCCCTCTCCAAGCAAAGAAAAAGAGAGCTAAATAGGAAAACACGTACACATAACTTTGAAACCTTAAGATCTATATATGTACATGACACTGGGTTGGCTCTGCTCCCCCTCCCCCATAAAAAGACTGTCCTACTGTCATACCAATGTGATTCTTGTCTCCAAATGGGTAGAACCAACTGCAGAAACACAAGGAATATGGCCAATCAAAAACCTCAAAACTATCTCCACACAAACAAGCTACAGAACAGTCCCAGAATAACCTAGAGGATAATGTTCATGATAGATTAACTGCAAGGCTAGTAAACCTGCTGAATGAAAAATTGGATACCCTGAATAGGTTATTCTGAGAGTGTGATGAGGCCAACCAGAAGCTAATAGATGACTTCATAGCCTCCAGAAATAAAAAGATAAAGGAACTCCAGCAGAGGAATAAAGAAGCTAATAAAAAGATAAGGACCCAGATTAAGGAGTGGAAAGAAAAGTCTGGCAACCAATGCCAGAAGGTAAGGCAATCTATTCAAGACTTAAAAGAAAACTTTAATAAGGAGTTGGCCACCATTAAGAAAGAACAGCAATAAGAAGGGTGATAGAAAGTGAAGTAAAATGTCTTCAAAGAAAAATGGAGGAGGCTGAAGAAAGAATGTTGGATGCTGAAGACAGTTTAGACCAGACATTCCATTGTGACATCACAAACTCTCCAGTGTGACATATCATTGTCATTATGACACCATAAGCTCAATTTGACATCACAATATGACAATGACATCATAGCATTATGACATGACATTGTCACTGTGGCATCATATACAAATTGTGAATGCCTATTCTGGGATTGATTTCTATTTCAAATATGTCATATGGGTTGATAACAGAAACCCATTGTGACCTCATAGCCATTGTGAGATCACAATCCATTTGTCACATCACATTGCCATTATGATATTACTAACATACTGTGACTTCACAAAAATGTTTTGTCCTCATAAATTTTGTAACATGTCACCATTTTGATATCTGAGGCACTTTGTGAGCACACAAATTGTTTTCGTCCTCATAATTTTTAAGGTATGACATGTGATATCAGAAATCCACTGTGACATGACCCTTGTGTCATTATACTGCCAGACGTCATGACCGTAATATCACATTTTGACACCACCAACCTCTTAGTACTTCATCAATGTTGTGACAACAAATAACTTTGGAGACATCACAGTCCCTGTGTGAACTCATATACTCATTTTGAACAAATGAGAATTGAGTTCCAGCATTCCATTTTGACATCACCAACCCACTGAGACAACACAAAGTATTGTGACATTAACACTAGTATGGCATTCTGAAATAATTGTGACATCAAACATTATTTTGAAATGATATTGTGACATCACTATGCCATCATGATATCACTGTCCCATTGTGTTTTCAAAAATCTAGTATGAGCTCATAACATTTTAGAAAATTCTTGCTGTTTGGGACTTCAAGCTCCTTCTGTGAATGTCTATTTTTACTGTAAACTACTATCAATTAAATTTGGACATATTTTTTTAATTTTATTTTATTTTATTTTATTTTATTTTATTTGAGAACATATTGTACAGAGGGCTTACAATTACATGGGCAGGATAATGCATACATTTCTTACCAAGCATTGCAGCCTCCTCCTTTGTTTACCCTTCACCTCCCTTCCCATCCTCCCCCCTCCCCCTTCCCCCCCAACCAATCATACCTCCCTCCCCCCCCACACACCGACATTGTAAAGCTGGTTTTGACATGACATTTTGTACTTCTCATTGTTGCAACAGGTCCACCTGAATCCTTAAACGACTTGTTTGTCCCCATCTCCTCCACATGTTATACTGACATCAAATATAGTGAAAGTGGGGGTTACACTGTGGGGGAGGGACATACAAAGCAACAAAGAAATAATCTTATAAATGCGTTAGAAACACATGCATGAAAGAAACGAAAACATTAAAATACATATTTAAGGGTTCATTTTCCTAACATCACATTATCTGACCTTTTCCGCTTGACTCATACCTGTACTAGATATTGCAAATAAGGGAAACCATGGGACCTATGCTTCTTTGGGCCTGGCTTACTTCACTTAACATAATTTTTTCCAAACCTTTCCATTTCCTAACAAATGGGGAAATGTCATTCTTTCTGATGGAGGCATAGAATTCCATTGTGTATATATACCACATTTTCTTGATCCATTCATCTACTGAGGGGCATCTGGGTTGGTTCCATATCTTAGCTATGGTAAATAATGCTGCAATAACCATAGTTGTGCTGGTAGCTTTAGTGTGGTCTTGTTTGTAAACATTTGGGTAAATGCCCAAAAGTGCGATTGCTGGATCATAGGGGAGATCTATGTGAAGACTGCTTTCCAAAGTGGTTGAACAAGTTTACATTCCCACCAACAATGAAGTAAGGTTCCTTTCTGTCCACATCCCCTCCAGCATCTGTTGTTGTTAGAGTTCTTGATTTTTGCTGTTCTAACTGGAGTGAGGTGATATCTCAATGTTGTTTTGATTTGCATTTCTTTTATGGCTAGGGATGTTGAACATTTCTTCATGTGTCTATTGGCCATCCTTCTTTCTTCTTCAGAGAAGCTTCTCTTTAAGTCTTTCGCCCACTTATTTATTGGGCAGTTGTTTCTTTGAGGATTTGTTGTTGGGTGGTTTAATTTTTTGAGTTCCAAGTATATTTTAGATATGAGACCCTTGTCCGTTGTATGGCTAGTAAAAATCTTCTCCCAATCGGTGGCCTTTCTATTGATCTTGCTAGCTATGTCATTTGCCCTGCAGAAGCTCTGCAACCTTATGCAATCCCATTTGTCCAACCTTTCTTTGATTTGTTGTGTTTCCGGTCTCTATTCAGAAAATTTCGGCCTGAGCCAAGGAGACCTAGGGTTTCTCCTATTCCATCCTGTAATGTTTTCAGAGTGTCTGCTTTGAGTTCAAGGTCTTTGATCCATTTGGAGTTGATTCTGGTGCAGGGTGATATATAAGGATCTAGCTTTAGTTTTCTACATGTAGTTAACCAATTTTGCCAGCACCATTTACTGAAGAGGCTGTCTTTCTTCCATTCTCTTGTTTTAGCTTCCTTATGGAAGATTAGATGGCTATAGGTCTGTAGGTTCATTTCTGGGTTTTCAATTCTATTCCATTGGTAAATTTGGACATATTGTGATATTACAAACTCATTGTGACATCAGAAACCCATTGTGACCTCATCACCACTGTGACATCACAAAACAATTTGGGATCTAGAATGCCATTATGACTCACCAAACCATTGTGACATCACAAACCTATTGTGACCTCATGACCAGTATGGCATCACCAACTAATTGTGACATCAATGATCATGACATAACTATGATGTCACAATGACAATGTGAGGTCTTAGTGCTATGATGTCATTATATTTTCTGAAACCACAATGAGGGGATGAACCACTGGTGATGATTTCTCAAAGGGTATGTGGTGTTACAATTGCATCTCTGATCTCAATTTTCATGAGTTCACAACGAGGATATGTGTATTGAAAGGAACTGTGATGACACAAAGGCCATTTTTTTTAAAGGTGCTCAGATGTCATAATAGTTTTGGACTGTCACAGTGTTGATGAATTCAGAATGGAATTGTGATGTCACAACTAGTTTCTAGTATCACAATAAAATTGCAATTTCAATTGCTTCTAGTACAAAATGAGAATACGAGTTCACAAAGGAGCTTGAAGCTCCAAATCCATTGAGTTTTGTAAAATGTTATGAGTTCATACGAGGTTTTTTAAAACACAATGGGACAACTATATCACAATGGCAATGTGATGTCACACTATCATATCATAATAATGTTTTTGTCACAGTTATTTGGTGATTCAATAATAGTAATGAGGTAATAATAGCTTTGTGATGTCACAATGGGTTGGTAATGTCAAAATGGCATGCCAAATCACAATTGTCATTAACTCACAATGAATATATGAGATCACAAAAGGACTATGATATCTACAACAGCATGTGTCACAAATGTTCTGAATTCCTAAGCGATATTAGATTTCACAATGTGCACAATAGTCATGTCTGGCAGTATCATATCACAGTAGTCATGATGTCACAGTGGATTTGTAATATCACATCACACCTGAAATATTTTGAAATAAAAAAAGATTATGAGCTCACAAAGAGCCACCGATATAACAATGGCTGCATGCCAAAAAATTACAGAGGCAGGACAGGTTGGTGATCTCAAAGTGGGTTAGTGATATCACCATGGCAATGTGATGTCATAAGGGGATTGTGTTGTGACAAGGGTTATGAGTTCACAATAGGTTTCTGCTATCAACACACATGCTGCATTTGAATTAGAATGAAATCACAGAATAGGCACTGCCAATGTATCTATGGCATCACAATGTCAATCTGATGTCATAATGCTACAATGTAATTGTAGTTTGGTGATATCACAATGAGCTGATGGTGTCATAATGACAGTGTCATATCATACTGGTGATAATGTGATGGAGGGTTTGTGATGTTACAATGGCATGTCTGTTCTCAATTGTCCTGAGTTCATGATGATATGGGTACACAAAGCAATTGTGATGTTACAAATGCCATGTGTTTTTTCAAAGGTGTTAAGAGGTCAAAATAAGTTTGGGTTGTCACAATGTAATCATGATGTCACAATAGCAATGTGATGTCACAGAGGTAATGAGGTAACTAGGGTTTGTGACATCAAAAAGAGTTTTTAATATCAGAATATGTCCAATATCAATTGCTACTATTTCACTATGAGGATACGAGTTAACGAGGAACTTGAAATCCCAAAGGTCATGAATTTTCTAAAATGTTATGAAGTCTTAATCAGATTGTGAAAACTCAATGGGACAATGATATCACAATGGCAATGTGATGTAAAAATATCATGTCTTAACAATGTACTGATGTCACAATTGGGTGGTGATGCCATACTGGTGATGAGGACACAATGGTTTTGAGATGTCACAATGGGTTGGTGATGTCACTATAGAATGCCCGATCTCAATTTTCATTTTTTTAATGAGTATATGAAATCACAAGGGGACTGTTATACCTCCAAAGGCATGTGTTGTCACAAATGTTCTTCAGGCCTAACAGGTTTGTGATGTCACAATACTTTAGTGATATAACAATGGCAACGTGATATCACAATGGGTTTGTGATTTCACAGTGGTTATGAAGTCACAATGGATTATTGATGTCACAATGAGTTTGTAATATCCAAATCACACCCAAATTCAAATGCTAGTAGTTCACAATGAGGATAGGAGTACACAGCTAAAGCTTGAAATCCCAAAGGCTACACATTTTCTAAATTATTGTGAAGTCACAACTGATTTGTGAAAACCCAATGGGACAGCGATATCACAATGGCAATATGATGTCACAATATCATGCCATAATAATGTTTTGATATCACAATTGGTTATGCCATACTGGTGGTGTAACAATATGTTTGTGAAATCACAATCAGTTGGTAATATAACAATGGAATGGCTGACCTCATTTACATTAATTCACAATGAGTATATGAGTTCAAAAAGAGACTTTGAAGTCTCCAATGGCATGTGTTATCATAAAAGTGATGAAGTCCTTACAGGTGTGGGATGTCACAATTTGACACTATACTCAGGACACCTAGCAGTGTGATGTTACAACAGTCATGAAGTCACAGTTTCTGATATCATGTCATACTTGATATATAATGAGGTCAAAAAACAGATTATGAGATCACAAAGGTTTAAGATATAACAATGGCAGCAGGTCAAAAGTATATGAGGACAGGATAGATTTGTGATGTCACAGTGGGTTAGTGATATCACAATGGCAATGTGATGTCACACTGGATATGAAGTGACAATGGGTTTAGGATGTCAAAATTCATGCCACTTTTGAAATAGATTGAAGTCACAGAATAGGAATTCACAATGTGTCTAGGACATCACCATGACAAAGTGATGTCAAATGGCTATGATCGTCATTGTAGATTGGTGATGTCACAATGAGTTTGTGTCATAAAGACAATGGTATGACAATCGACCTGATGTCCCAAGGGGTGTGTGATGTTACATTTTCATGTGCACATCTCAACTGTTAGTTCACAATGAGGATTCGGGTACACAAAGGAAGTGGGATATCACAAAGATCATGTGTTTATTTTTTTAAAGATTCTAACAAGTCATAATAGATTTGTCATTTCACAATGTGATCTTGATGTCACAATGGCAATGTCATGTCCCAATTGGTTTGTTATGTCACAATAGTGATGAGGTTACCTTTGGTTTGTGATGTCACAATGATTGTAATATCACACTCACAGGTCAAAATTCAATTGCTGCTAGTTCACAATGAGTATACACTGTATGCGCTTCAGGTCCCAAGGGTCATGAATTTACTAAAATGTTATGAGGTCCTATTATACGTTTTTGAAAAATGATAGGACAGTAGTATTACAATACAATGTGATGTCACTATATCAAGACATAATAATGTTTTGATGTCACATTTAGTTGGTGGTGCCATAATATTGATGAGGTTAAAATAGGTGTATATCACAATTTTCTGGCATTGTCACAATTAAATTCTGGATCTCAATTGTCTTTAACTCACAATGAGTATATGAGTTCGCAAAGGGACTGTGATGTCTCCAAAGGCATATGTTATGACAAATGTGACGTCCTAAAAGTTTTGTGATGTCACAATGTGATACAAAGTTCAGGACCTCTGGCAGTGTGATGTCTCCGTGGTCTGAGGTCACTGTTGATTTCTGATATCACATTTCATACTTGAAGTATCATGATTTCAAACACAGATTATGAGTACACAAAATTCCTGATAACACAATGAATGCATGACACAAAAATTATGAGGATAGGACAGATTTGTTATGTGAGAGTGGGTTATTGAAATCACAATAACAATGTGATATGACAAGGGGATTGTGATGTCACAAAGCTAATGGAGTCACAATGGGTTTCTGACATCAACCAACATGCCACATTTGAGACAGAATGGAATCACAGAATAGGCATTCACAATGTTTCTAGGATGTCACAATGACAATGTGATGTCAAAATACAGATATAATTGTAGTTTTGTGACATTTTATTTAACAATTCATCTACAGAGGGGCAGCTGGGTTGGTTGTATATATTAATTATGGTGAATAATGCTGCAATAAAACATAGTTGTGTTGGTAGATTTCTTATGGCCTTGTTTCTGATTCTTTGGGTAAATGCTCAAAAGTGGGATGCTGGGTCAAAGGGGAGCTCTATGTGGATCTGTGGAGGGATCTTCATACTGCTTTCCAATATGAAGTTTCCACTCCCAGCAACAATGCAGTAAAGTTCCCTTTTGGACACATTCCCAACAGCATCATTATTATTAGATTTTTTTTTATTTTGTTGGTCATGTGGCCTGAACCATTGGACTGGGTGCTGTCCCTCAGGTCTTCAGCTGAAGGCTAGCGCTCTACCGTTTGAACCACAGAACCACTTCCAACTTTTTCTGCTTATGTGGTGCTGAGGAATTGAACTCAGGGCCTCATGCATGCAAGGCAAACACTCTACCACTGAGCCACCTTCCCAGCCACCAGATTTCTTGATTGTAGCCATTCTAACAGGGGTTAGGTGGAATCTCATTTTTTTTGGAAGAACAAAGGAAAGGTTTACTGCCAATAAGGGGACAGGCAAGTCCCCATCTTACCAGGTAAGAGGAAGTGTGAAGTGCTGGCTATTGTCTCAGGTGACCTTTTACTAATCCCATGTAGTAAAGGCAGCAATGATCAGCCCCTACCCCTTTCCCTGAGAGATCACGTTGTGGGATTTTTATATCATTTTAATAGAGTAAGAAATTATATAAATTATTGTTTTGTGTTTTCTTTTATTGTATATATTTTTATTGTAAAGATACTCTATAGAGGGATTATAATTACATGAGTAAGGTAATGAATACATTTCTTATTGAACATTGTTACCCCCTCCTTTGTTGTTATCCTACCATCCCTTCCCTCCCCACCTCCTCCACTCTTTCATCTCCCCTAAGTTCCTTTTCTACATAGTGTCTTGTACATATCATTGCTACAATGGGTCAACTTGTATCCTTATTTATGCATTATGTTATTTCCCTTTCCCTCCCTAAATTAGAAAAATGTATACACAAGATGCAGGGCACCAGAAACATTGAAAACAGCAGATATTCCATGGGGTAAAATATTCATAAGAAACTATCAGCACATTATAAATACATTAAAAACAATAGCAAGGAAGATAAAACCACTTGTGTCCTTATCTTGGGGTTCACTTCGCTAGTTTCATCTTACATGGTCATATGTACATAGTTTTTTTTACCTTTTCTGCTTGTTCTAGACAAATACTAGTAATTGCAAATAAGGGAAACCATGGGATCTCTGGTTATTTAGGCCTGTCTTAGTTCCCTTAATATAAATTATTCCAAGCCTTTCCATTTCATAACAAATGGGGCCGAGTCATTCTTTCTGATGGAGGTATAGAATTCCATTGTATATTTATTATGAGGTCAAACTATGTAAAAACACAATTGAACAGTGATATCACAATGGCAGTGTGATGTCAAAATATCATGTCATGATAATGATTTTGATGTCACAATTAATTGGTGAGGCCATACTGGTCATAATAGGTTTGTAATGTCACAAAGGGTTGGTACTGTCACAATGGCATGATGGGACTCAATTTTCTTTAATTCACAATGAGTATATGTGTTCACAAAGGTACCGTGGTGTCTCCAAAGGCATGTGTTGTCTCAAATGTTCTCAAGTCCTAACTGGTTTGTATTTTCATAATATAACACAATGGTCATGATATCTGGCACTGTGATGTCATAATGTTCAAGATGTCACAGCGGATTTTTAATATCACATGTCATATTTGAAATATTATGAGGCTAATACCAGAATATTAGCTCATAAAGGGCCTAAGATGCCAAAACAGATGCATGTTGCAAAATTTATGAGTACAGGACAGGTTTTTGATGCGACAATAGTTTAGTAATATCACAATGACAATGTGATGTCACAAAGTGATTATGATGTCACAATGGTTATGAGTTCAAAATGGGTTTCTGATATCAACCCACACACTTTCTTTTTACAGATAATCTCTTTGCTTTTGCTTGTTCCTAAATGTAGAAAAGACCGTCTCGGTTTCCTACTACGATTTCACAAACATGAAAAGTGAGATCTCCTCAGGGAATCAGGTTCTTTTTTTTGGGGGGGGGGTCCAGTCGAGGGGCTTGAACTCTGAGCCTTGGCACTGTCCCTCAGCTCCTATTTTCAAGGCTAGTGCTCTACCACTTGAGCCACAGAGACATTTCCGGCTTTTTTCTTTTTGCTTATGTGGTGCTGAGGATCAGGGACTCAGTTTCTTTGTATAAAGTATATTTCTAGTTGTAAAGATTCTTCAAGTGAGTAACTTCATAATTTCCTTAATTTTAATGAAAAGGAAGACAGAAAGGTTATTGGTGAAGTCTCAAGATTAAAGCAGTGGTATATCAAATTAAGTGTAGAGAATTTGAAAAGGTAAATCAGAGATAGGAGGTCTAATCTTATTCAAGTGATCTTTGATCAAGTCAGCAAAACCTTAGATGAATTAAGACTGTCTGACGTGTTCATGCCTTTCTGGCCACTATTTTCCTTCCCTAGACTCTTGGATTTTCCCCCTCTATGTTAGTTCTATTTTTGTTGTCTACTGCTGCCTTTGGTTTGCTAACCTCTTGAGAAAATTCTTTTCCAGGACTTCTTCAGTGTTTCCCTTCCTGCTAATTCTTTCCCTTCTTAAAAAGTAGTCCTTTTCACTTTTTTTGTTGTTGTTGTTGGTTGTGGGGCTTGAACTCTGGGCCTGGGCGCTGTCCTTCAGCTCTTCAGCTCAAGGCGAGCGCTCTACCACTTGAGCTACAGCGTCACTTCCCAACAACAAATCCTCAAAGAAACAACTGCCCAAAAAATAAGTGGGTGAAAGACTTAAAGAGAAGCTTCTCTGAAGAAGAAAGAAGGATGGCCAATAGACACATGAAGAAATGTTCAACATCCCTGGCCATAAAAGAAATGCAAATCAAAACAACATTGAGATATCACCTCACTCCAGTTAGAACAGTAAAAATCAAGAACTCTAACAACAACAGATGCTGGAGGGGATGTGGACAGAAAGGAACCTTACTTCATTGTTGGTGGGAATGTAAACTTGTTCAACCACTTTGGAAAGCAGTATGGAGGTTCCTCAAAAGTCTTCACATAGATCTCCCCTATGATCCAGCAATCGCACTTTTGGGCATTTACCCAAATGTTTACAAACAAGACCACACTAAAGCTACCAGCACAACTATGGTTATTGCAGCATTATTTACCATAGCTAAGATATGGAACCAATCCAGATGCCCCTCAGTAGATGAATGGATCAAGAAAATGTGGTATATATACACAATGGAATTCTATGCCTCCATCAGAAAGAATGACATTTCCCCATTTGTTAGGAAATGGAAAGGTTTGGAAAAAATTATATTAAGTGAAGTAAGCCAGGCCCAAAGAAACATAGGTCCCATGGTTTCCCTTATTTGCAATATCTAGTACAGGTATGAGTCAAGCGGAAAAGGTCAGATAATGTGATGTTAGGAAAATGAACCCTTAAATATGTATTTTAATGTTTTCGTTTCTTTCATGCATGTGTTTCTAACGCATTTATAAGATTATTTCTTTGTTACTTTGTACGTCCCTCCCCCACAGTGTAACCCCCGCTTTCACTATATTTGATGTCAGTATAACATGTGGAGGAGATGGGGACAAACAAGTCGTTTAAGGATTCAGGTGGACCTGTTGCAACAATGAGAAGTACAAAATGTCATGTCAAAACCAGCTTTACAATGTCGGTGTGGGGGGGGAGGGGGGTATGATTGGGTGGGGGGAGGGGGGGCTGGGAAGGGAGGTGAAGGGTAAACAAAGGAGGAGGCTGCAATGCTTGGTAAGAAATGTATGCATTATCCTGCCCATGTAATTGTACCCCCTCTGTACAGCATGTTCTCAAATAAAATAAATAAAAAAAAGTAGTCCTGAATTCTCTTGTGATATTATTTTCCTGTTTATTTCCCTACTTTCTTAACTAAGTCCTAAGAAAACTTTTAGTGTCCTTTATTCCTCGTCCTCTATTACCTTTTCATCAGTTTCTCTCTGAGGTCTAGCTCCTTAGAAGCAGACTTTGGGACATGGATTCAAATGCAAATAGCTTACATGGAAAATGATCCTGGGTCATACAATAGGAGAGGCACAACAGTGAGATAGGAAGAAGGCATCCATTGATGGCATGCAGTCAGAGCATCATTTTTATGCTGATGATTTCCAAATATTTGTCTCCAGCTTGTATCTCAACTTCAGAGTCCAAGTTCACAAATCTTCTGAAACCCAACTGCTACAAACATTGGCATAAGGAAAACATTCAAGACCTAGCACTCCTAATCCCTGAATATGTTGACATTGAGTAAGTTACTTCTCCAAGTTCCAGGCAATGCTTATGCAAGAACAGGGACAATAACAGTGCCATCAATACAAATGTCTTAATTATGAAATGAGGTTGTTTATGTTAAGTAGTAAAAGGAGTGCCTATTACACCGGAAGCAGTAAGTACTCACTCAGGATCTGCCATTGCTGATGTTATGATAACTTTCTCCACAAACCGATTTCTTTCTTTCTTTTTAAGAATTCGAAAGTCACCATTTATTAACTCCAAATGAAATAATGTCTCTAGTCACTGTCTTTGAGATTTGCATGTGCCATTAAGAGAGATGTTTATGAGGAAACTTTAAAGTTGGTAAATCGATGGCACTGACATCACTGACATCTAGAGGTCTATATTAACATCTCTCCACAAACTAATTTACTGTTACACATTCCATGTCTTTATTAATAGCAATTCCATCTATCACTTGCATCAGAAATTTTAAAGTGCTCCTAGAGTCCTTCTTACTCTCAACATGAGGCACCACACCCTGCCAACTCCGACTCCCACATACTTCTTAAATTTGTCATTTCCTCTACATCATTCTACCTCTGCCTAATGCCAGCCCTCAGAATTCCTTGCTTAGATTAGAATTCTTTGGAGGGTTATCTCTGACTACAGGTTGGATATAGTGTCTGACACAAAATAATCACTTAATAAATATTTGAATGAATAAATATCATCAAATCATCTCTAATACAACAAATGATACCATAGTACTCTGGGTGCTTTGGAGTTGCCCTAGATTCCACATTTTAACCTCTGCCCTTTAACTTCTACCTTCAAATATACCTTGAATCTCAGCAGCTTTTAACACCACCCCTCACTTTGTTCTTCTTGACTTTTAAGGTGCCACAGCACCTTTCACTATTGAAAGGCCATCAATGAAAGAGCTTCACATACGTCCCAGGGGACCACATGGAGGCAAGCAGGCACAGGAGAAAGGTTATTACAAAGTTTATTAGAAAAGTCATATTTCCCTCAAGAGGGAGCACATAGCACCTGTCCATAAGCAGGTAGCTGGAGGGTCTGGGGCAGGAAGTGAGGTAGGTGGGAGCTCAGGTGGGCCTGGCAGAGAGAGGGAGAGGCCAGGTGTACGGCGAGAACTCTAGGCCTGGGAGCAGCTCAGGTCTGGGCTGAGTTGAGGACCAAACGTGAGCATAATGCTTATAACTAGGCCTTTTTTGTTATCTTTCTGTGTTCTCTATTGACTTCTCTAACCTTATTGTTTCAGCTTCCCATTCCCTCACCTTGTTTTGGTCATAGTCAACTTTGTGACATTCCACCAACAAACAAAACGTTCAGTCTTTGCAATCGTAGTTTTCCTGGGTCTTCAACCAGTTGTGAATTTACAGTAGTTTATTATTTGTGGGTACTGGGATTAGAACTCAGGGCATGGGAGCTTTTGTACTCAAAACTAGCTTGCTACCACTTGAGCTACAGTGGCACTTCCAGTTTTTGGGTGTTCAATTAGAGATAAGAGTTCCATGGATTTTCGTGCCTGTGTTGGCTTCAAACCATGTTCCTCAGATCTCAGCCTTTTGAATAGCTAGGATTACAGGCATTAGCCACCAGTCCCCATCCATAGTTCAAAGTCTTAACTCTCCACAATTATCTCCTTCTCTATATTTTCACATCTTACTGTCTTTCTCCATCTTAGAATGTAAGCTTCTTAAAGTAGAGTTTATGGCTTCTTTTGATTGTCATCTAGATCTTAAGACCAAAGCTAGCATATAGCAGCACAAAAATAAATATTTGTTAATAAACATTTATTGATTACTCTTTAAAATGAACACTCAATAAGATGTACAAGAGGTTATATCAAAAAATGAACTTTACAAGTTGTGGGGGATGGGAGGGCAGGGACGGTAAGGGGAAACAAAGGAGGAGGCAACAATGCTTGATAAGAAATGTATTCATGGGCTGGGAAGGTGGCTCAGTGGTAGAGCGCTTGCCTTGCATGCATGAGGCCCTGGGTTCGATTCCTCAGCACCACATAAGCAAAAAGAAAAAAAGACGGAAGTGGCGCTGTGGCTCAAATGGTAGAGTGCTAGCCTTGAGCTGAAGAGCTGAGGGACAGTGCCCAGGCCCAGAGTTCAGGCCCACAACTGGACCCAAAAAAAAAAAAAAGAAATGTATTCATTACCTTGTGTATGCAATATCAATATCAATAGGTAAACATCAACTATCTTTTATAGGTAAGAATAAGAATTGAACTTGGAAAATTAGAAAACTGATTAATATGATATTTCTACCTTGCTCCTTTTTTGAAAATTCCTTTATTGCCAATAAAAGGTGGGGTATTTAAAGAAATACAAAAATTTCCTAATGTAAAGCAAATTGCTATATGTTTACTGGGATAAAATGCCCAGCAGCAATCTTAAGGAAAAAAAATCTTATAACCAAGGTGAATTCAAAGACAACCTTCTATTATTCAAGTCACTCAGTAGACAAAGAACCGTTTAACATAATATATAATGAATATTCTTTCATTTCTCAACAAATTACAGCAATACTAACACCTTCATGAAATAGAGCATTTCAAGTTTAATATATTTGATGACTGAGTTGAAATTAGATGAAAAGGGCAGGGGTGTTATCGACAGATGTTCCTAGTTTAGGGGACAAAAGCTGCTCTGGAAATTGCAGGTGTCATAGACATGTCATAGCCTCCACCTTGCACTTGTCCTGGAAATTCTCAGCAAGTTTCTTACATTCTCTTGATTTCCCTTGAGAATCCCTGTACCAAAAAGAGCTCTTATGGTAAACTTCAGCTGAGAAACAAATTGAATCAAGAACACGCCCATTATTCCCATTACCAGAGTATACTGCTTCTTTTAATTATAGCACAGAGATTTATTTTGAGATATTTGAGAGGAAGAGAAACTACAAGAATAATTTTTAGGACAGGGACAAGAAAATGTGAGGAGAGCTCTAGGCCACATGGTGTGATAATTTGGCAACATAAACCCTTTTAGATTTCTACTTAGGTCAATAATGACAAAATAGAATATGTGAACTGTTTAAAGGTAAAGATTTCAGGTTCATATGTCAAAACCAAAATTAAACAAAAATAAATATATATTTTGAATTGCTCATATAGCACAAAGGCTAAGCAACATGTTTATTTTGTTTCCCTGAACTGTAAAATGACAAATTTGAGATCTTAGAAAAATTAATGATGGAGGAGAAGCCTGGTGTCTCATGCCTGTAATCCAATCTACTGAGGAGGTAAATATTGAAAGGGTTGTGGTTCAAGGTCAGCCTGGGTAAAAAGTTGGAGACTCCATCTCAACCAATAAAAACTGGGTGTAATGACCTATGCCAAGTTTAAGTGGGAAAGGTAAACAAGAGGGTCTAGAATAGTCCAGGCATAGACCAGAAGATCTCTTTAGAAAAATAACTGAAACAAAAACAACTTGGGGAATGGCTTAATTGGTACAACACTTGCAGGGCAAAACCATGAGCTCAAAATGCAGTACTGAAAAAAAAGGAAATGAAAAGTTATATTTTAGTTTATTCTTCCTAAATATTGAAATTTTTCATTTTCTTTTAGATATCACAATGACAATAAAACGTACAAAGCATTTGGCTATTATGGTAGAAAATTCTAGCTGTTGACATCGAATTTTTCTGTTCTTTCTAGGTATCCAGCTAGACTGAATTTATTGCTGACAGTATCTTAAAGTTACTGCAAAGTGACTCCACTCAATAGAATGAGAGCAAAGAAAATGCATACTCCTTTAGGGCCAGTCCATAACAGGTACCTTGTGTAGTTGTCTCTGTCCTTTTCCCTTCAGGTTTGACAAAAATGAAAGTAATGTTCTTGAAAACAACTTAATGAAGTTGTTAAAGCCACAGGATGAAAGAATATGAATCTTTGAATCATTTTGTAGGAAGTTATTTTTCAATCAGTCTTTGACCTCAGTGAAGGAAAATTTCTCTCAAATGGACCCTCTGAGATATGGGAATTTATTTTATTTTATTTTAGTGTTTATTTTTTGCCAGACCTGGGGCTGGAACTCAGGGTCTGGGCACTGTCTCTGAGCTCCTTCTGCTCAAGGCTAGTGCTCTATCACTTGAGCCACAGTGCCACTTCTGAATTTTTCTGTTTATGTGATACTGAGAAATCAAACCCAGGGCTTCATGCATGCAAGGCAAGAATGCTATCACTAAGCCACTTTCCCAGATATGGGAATTTCTTTTATTAACTACATCACCTTACCAAATACAGCAGGTTAGAATGATTAGAAATTAAAGTTCCTATTAGTTCTGTAACCAGCTTTTCATTGTGGTGAGAATTTTACACTTCATAGTTTTATATTTTTCTCACTCTATATGTGCAGTTTCACCAATAATTCCCCATTGGGAAAATTTTGCTTCCACTGGTATTATATCTTCCATAACTGCCCTGACTGAATGTTTCATCAGAGCCAGGGATTTGTGTACTGAAAACTTTTTTTAGGTTAGTTAACAATGAAATTTAAAACTGTGGGCATTAATTAAAAGGAAAATGAAGATAAAGTACATTCATTATGTTAATTCCAAGGTTCACAATCATTTTTTTCCAAAAGGTATCCCAAAATAAACACCTTTCAAATAAATTGTTTGGAAATCAGGACACAAATTATCATTTTTATTCTGTTGGCATAAAGATAGCTCTTTGAAAAATGAATAATGACCAGTCTTCAAAAAAGACAAAATATATCACCTTGGTGTTCTCTCATAAACACATTGTCAGATGATAGCTTTATCTTACATGCCTACTGACTAAAGACAGACAATCTCCCCCACCCCTTTTAAACAAAGGTGTTATTCAGAGACACAATCATAGGTCACAGTATAATTCTCTATACAAGAAAGTTTTATTTTTCAATCCTATAATTTCCATTTTAATGCTACGAATACTTTTGTTACTGGTTCTAAACAAAGATTCTCATATAAGGAATTAATCAATCACAGTTCCAAAGTCACACTCTGCAAATGAGAAAACAAACTGCTCTGGGCTTTACAAATTGAAGATTATGAAAATAAATTCTAAGGTGTTCACTCATGCATGAAATTCTATCACTCTATCAGCACTCAATTTGTATATGTGAATATTTATGAACCCCTGGAGGTTTATAAGTAACATGAATGAGAATTTTTGGTAAAAAAAGGCTGGGAAGATAATTTTACCTAAAATTTGAAGAAAAGCTCAACTCCTAAATGTGCTAAACTTCCTTTGGAACAGACATATAAACTTTAGTTCTTGTCAAGGTATTAACTGATTCATTGGTATCTTGCTTTCTTTCTTGCTTAATGTACCCACCACAGCAGTGACTCCTGAGTATTCCAAAGCTTTACAAAATGGAGCTGGACATTTGATTACTATCAGTAGTGAATTACTGGTTGGCACTAAGTCTCAGGTGCCTTTCAGAGAAAATCCATTTTGCTTCACATTTCTCATTAATTCTCATTTGTCCTTTTCTTTCTTTCTTTCTTTTTGCTCAAATTTTTTCCTCTTCTCCTAGACTTATCCCATTCTTTTCATCCTAGCTCACGCTCTAAGAGAGGATAGTATTTTGTGGCATCTTTGCTATGGCATTTTATCCATCTATTTCTGCATCCCGGAGTCTACCCAAGCTGTTTCTTTAACCAAAGTTTAAAGAAACCCTAGACTAGAATAAAATAGCTTAAAGACCGTTGTCACTTATAATGGACTCTCCTTAACGTTTCAAAATTCTGTTAAGTGTTCATATCTCTCTTTCTTTCTTTCTTTCCTTCCTTCCTTCTTTCTTTCCTTCTTTCTTTCTTTCTTTCTTTCTTTCTTTCTTTCTTTCTTTCTTTCTTTCTTTCTTTCTTTCTTTCTTTCTTTCTTTCTTTCTTTCTTTCTTCTCTCTCTCTCTTCCCCCCTCTCTTTCTCTGCATCAAAAGAGTAGGCATAGAAATGAACAACATTTCAATACCTAGTATTGAAAAATCTTAGAATTTCTAGGACAGTATAAAATTACCTATAGAATTTCTGGCATATAGGATAGACTCGAAAAATATTAGTACTTTAGTTTTTGCTGCATATAATTGATGCCCAAACTTTATAGCTTAAAACAGCAATCATTACCTTATACACTCTCATAGTTTCTGTGGATCAAGAAGTCCAAAGGGCTAGGTTCGTCTGTCCTTTCTCAGTCTTTTCTTTTTTTTTTTTTTTTTTTGTCGGTCGTGGGTCTTGAACTCTGGGCCTGGGCGCTGTCCCTCAGCTCTTCAGCTCAAGGCGAGCGCTCTATCACTTGAGCTACAGCGCCACTTCCGGTTTTTTGGTGATTTATTGGAGATAGGAGTCTCACGGTCTTTCCTGCCCAGGCTGGCTTTGAACCGCGATTCTCAGATCTCAGCCTCCTGAGTAGCTAGGATTACAGGCGTGAGCCACCAGCGCCCGGCCTTTCTCAGTCTTTCATGCAGTGCAGTCTGAAGTCAACCTGGACTAGTCATCTGAAGGAAGGACAAGCTGGCTTGGACTGTCTACTTGAAACCTGTTTCTCTCTATTATGACTTTTGCATGGAGCTGCTTGGTTGTACACATGTTTGAGTGATTTAGGGAATCAAGATGAAAACGGTTTACAGACTACCTTTTCCATTGGTATTTTGTTAGTCACATATCTATAGTACTGATTTGATGTGGGAAAGGGGCTAGCTACCTAAGATTATGAGTTCCAGGAGATGTTGATCATCAGATTGCATCTTGGAAACTGGCTATCATAGACACGGATTCCCTCAGAGGAAATAATTTGACTTGACTAGAATTCCTGGAATGCTTTCAATGTTTTTGGTGATTATTTATTCCTTTTCATGATAGTTCAGCCCAACTATTTCCTGTTTTGCTTCCTTCCTTCCTTTCTCTTTCCTTCTTTCTTCCTCTCTTTTACCCCTCCCTCCCTCCCTCCCTCCTGATTTCCCTCCCTCCCTCCCTTCCTTCCTTCTTTCCTTCCTTCCTTCCTTCCTTCCTGCCTGCCTCCCTTTCTCCCTCCCTCCCTCCCTCTCTCTCACTTTCTCTCTCTCTTTCCCTCTTTTTCTTTCTCTTTCTTCCTTTCTCCCTCCTTCCTTCCCTTTTCTCTCTCTTTCTGTCTTTCTCCCTCTTTACCTCCCACTTTCTCTTCTAATCTCTCTATCTCTCTCACACACCCACCTCTGATTTCACTCACATTTAATCATTTTTGTGTATAATTACAAGTGTTAGAAAACAATAAGAATGGGTAAAATTCTACATTAGAACCCAAAGCCTTCCAGAAAAGTCTGCAGGCCTCTAATCTTTCATTCTTAGTGATTCTAGGTTGCCATCTTATGTCACCCCCAGTATACTTAATCCCAAAATGCATGACTAACATGCCTTCTTCATCCCTGCTTAAAATCCTTGATGGTTTGTTTCTGCAGAACATAGTCAACTACTTGAAACTGACATAAATGTCTAAATACTCGTTTCTAAGTTTGTATGGCAACCTCATTTTCCATCATTTAAAATTATACTCCAGAACTAAACTACCCCATCAGAGGCTGAGAAGACTGATTTTTAGATGTAAGACATGAAGTTTTCACATGCCCTCAATGATTGTTGTTATTGTCACAAAAGGGTTGCTTATTTTTTAATTCATACTTAATGACAAGCATTGGACAAAATATATTACATGTTACATTTCAGTAAAACCTTATACCAAGACCTTCAGACTAATTATCTCCATTTCAGTTGAGATAATAGACTTAGCTGTTAATTTCTGTTCAGCTAATACATGAGAAAATTCAAGCTTACCTCGCTCTGCCTTGAAAGGCTATTTTCTTTTAATGCCATAAAGAACTCTGACTATCAGGAGGTATTTACTAGGTTTAAATCTTAAACCTGCCATTTGCAGGCAGAACAACTTTATACAGATTGAATTATTTCTCCAAATGCCCATTTCTTCATTTATAAAAATTAGAACATAAGAAAGCACCCTATAAAATGTTTAAAAACACTTATACAACTTTCATGAGAATCAAAGGCAGAAATAGTTTAGCTGCTGGTACTATGTTATCTAATCAGGACTATTCTCCACTTACTTCAAATGACACATTGTAATTTGACACCATGTCTAATTTTAGCAAATGGAATTGTTTTCCCTGAAGTTCCTCTGTGACTTTACTCTTGTAACTATTTACATATCTATTCTCTATTATAAGAGACATTCTGGAAATCTTAAGTGATTCTATCTTAGTTGAAGTATCCTTCAAATCAAACTCTGAGCCAAAGATCTCTGAGTCAAATAGACTTCTTACAGATGCAAAGAACATGGGTAGGTAAGGAAGAAAGCACTCAGAAGAAGGAGGGCCACCGCCAAGTGATTTGTTAGTTATCAAGTCAACTATTGTCGTAGATAATTGATCACTGCTATACTACAGCCAAACTCTGGAAAACTATGTGGAAACTTACTTGTCAGGATTATCCAGACTAAAGGAATCACACTTTTATATCCCTCTAAGGATTAGCTATTGGTTATGTGCTTTTTCTGCACAAGTCTTTAGCTATGGTATATTCCTGTACTTGTACCTGTACTCTTTAACAAACAATACTGCTTTACTTGTAGTGTTCATAGGCAAAGTGACTTTTCAAGGCTGAAGGCAACCCAACAATAATTCCAGTGCTTCCTTTGACAGTCAGCCTGCTAGAGAGAATAGAGATGGAACAATGGCAGTGACTTGTGTGTGTGTGTCTCACTGTGAGTGTCCTCACTGATGTGCTTATTCATCTGCTTTTGAACTTTTGCAATCTCTGTTCACTTGGAATTTTCTTGTGTAATGATAATAAGGAGTTTGCAACCAATAATATTTAAAGATACAGAGAAAAGGAATTTTTAATATGACAACAAACTATACAATCACTTTTAGTTTCTTATTTTCCCCTAGCTGATTAGAAACTAAAAGAAAAGTGGTTACAACTCTGGGAAGAAGGCTTGACCCTCAGCACATGTGGTTTGAGCAAGTTTGTAAGAAATACAAATGAAGATTGTGTGCTTGCTTCAATAGACAATGAGTTTTATAGTAGGAACACAACTGCAAGTTAGGTAATCAAGTAGGTTAGAGCTGTTGATTGGCCCAATGACAATAATTCCTGAGCAAACTGCATTGTACTAAAAAGGAGGTGCTAAGGTAAGGTGTTACCTGAATTTTGTGTCTCTAATAGTATTCAGGTCATTGCTTCTGCATATTACAAATGATTAGATTCAAGTAGTGTTGGGAAACAATGTGGGATGTAGAAAGAGCTCTACAAATGAAAATATGACATGCCTATCTACATGAATTTGGAACATCAATTTTAACACTTGTGAGATTAGGAGATCACATTTGTAATAAAAAAAAAGTAAATGAGCAATTGTAAGGTTAGACATCAATATCTACTGAATACCTCCATTTAAAGGGGCAGCTTAAGCTAGGTGCTGGTGGATCACATCTGTAATCCTAGCTACTCAAAATGAGAGCCAATGCAACAGTGATACTCAAAAGACAGTATGTTGGAAAGAAACTTTACAACCTGGGGAGGGGACCTTGTGGAGGAGGGAAAGTGGGAGAAAAATGAGGGAGAGAGTAACAATGTTCCACAAGAAATGTACTCACTATCTTATGTATGTAACTGTAACCCCTCTGTATATCACCTTGACAATAAAATTAAATTTTAAAAAACAGATAAAAGGGAAATGTACTGAATAGGTGACTTAAGAAATTGTAACCCCGGGCTGGGAAGGTGACTCAGCGGTAGAGTGCTTGCCTTGCTTGCATGAGGCCCTGGGTTAGATTCCTCAGGACCACATAAGCAAAAGGAAAAAAGTCGGAAGTGCTGCTGTGGCTCAAGTGGTAGAACACTAGCCTTGAGCTGAAGAGCTGAGGCCCAGAGTTCAGGCCCCAAAACCGGACCCCCCCCCAAAAAAAGAATTGTAATCCCTCTGTATCTCAACTCTATAACAATAAATTAAATTAATTTCAAAAAATAAACAGGCTAAGATCTAGCCCAACTAGGAAATTCTGTGAGATTCTTATCTCCAATTAACCACCAAAACCCAAAATTGTAGCTGTGGCTCAAATGGTAGAGCATGAGCCTTAAGCAAAACAAACTCGGGCTCTCAGTTCAAACCCTAGTACTGGCATAAACAAACAAACAAATATAAATGATCAGATTGAGCCAACATTTGCCATAATGAAATTTGAATTGTCAAATCTCCTAATGGTTCTTAAGACTCACAGCTTGCATTAGTATAGATCTTCAGAATTTTTATGTGCTGGCATAATTTTTATGAAGACCATGATATAGACCAAAGAAAACTCATCAGTATTAGCAGAAAACAAGTTATCACCCTTAGACCAGATGAATCTTGAATAGCCTTGCAGTTATTAACTCTCTCAAAAATGATGCAGACACAAAATTATCCTTTGGAGAATGGAATGTCTGATAGTGTTGCTCCCATTGTCACCCCTGCCTTCCTCCCCTAAGGGCTTTCGGTGCTTTAGCTGAATTGTCATCAACAATCTCCCTCAAAGAAGAAGTTGCACACCAGCCCCATTCCTCCTCTAATTATTTAGATTATGTCATTGAAATGTAAACTTAAAAAAGGCAGGGATACTAAAACATATTTCAGGTAGGTTACCTGAAAATTGTTACTTGCAACTTTTTTTGAAGTTCCCCAAATAATCCTCAATCTCTATTTAGAATCATAGAGATAGACATCTTTCATGTCCAAGTTACACCTTCCATTCTAGTGGATGGCATTGATAGTTGCTTAATTATTTCAGATGAGTGATAGAAAGTACAATCTAGGCAGAGGAGAGAAATGCAAGCAATAGTAAGAGCAATAGAAAATACAAAATTAAAGGGTAAGGTGTCAGAAAGGGAGAGATGGCATCAGAGATGCCTTGGAAATTTTTCTTTCTTTTTTTCTTTTTTTCGTTTTTTCTTGTGAAAATACTGTACAGAGGGGTTACAATTACATGGGCAAGATAATGAGTACATTTCTTATCAAGCATTGTAGCCTCTTCCTTTGTTTCCCCTTCCCATTCCTTCCCATCCTCCCCCCACCCCTCACCCAATCTTCTTCCCTGCACACCAAAGTTAAAGTTCATTTTTCCACATAAAGACTTGTTACATCTCATTGTTGCAATGGATCCACCTATATCCCTATTTAAACGATTTGTTTTTCCCTTCCCCTCCACAAATTATACCAACCTCTTTTTTTCATTTTTTATTTCTTTTTTTATTTTTTATTGTGAAAATACTGTAAAGAGGGATTAAAATTATATGGGCAAGATAATGAGTACATTTCTTATCAAACATTGTAGCCTCCTCCTTAGTTTCCCCTTCAAATCCCTTCCCATCCTCCTCCCTGTCCCCACCCAATCATCCCCGCTACCGGCCCCCCTCCCCGCACCAAAGTTGTAAAGTTCATTTTTCAACATAACGACTTGTACATCTTATCGTTGCAATGGGTCCACCTGTATCCCTATTTAAAATCTATGTGCATATGACCATATAAGATGATGCTAAGTGAAATGAATCCCAAGATAGGGACACAAGAGGTTTTATCTTTCTTGCTGTTGTTTTTAATGTACTTATAATGTACTATGGGATTTTTTTTATTTCTCTTGTATATTCTTCTTCCATGGTATAACCCCTGTTTTCACTGCATTTGATTCTGGTGCCCTGCATCTTGTACATACATTTTTCTAATTTGGGAAGGGGAAGGAAAATAACAAAAAGCAGAAATAAGGATACATTTTGGCCCATTGTAACAATGAGATGTACAAGACACTATGGTGAAAATGAACTTTACAACTATGGTGGGGGAGAGTTGGGGACATGGGGAGGGAAGAGACAGTAGGGGAAAAAACAAAGGAGAAGGTAACAATGTTCGATAAGAAATGTACTCATTACCTTACTCACGTAACTGTAATTCCTCTGTACAATATCTTTACAATAAAAATACATATTTTCAAAAAAAATGACAAATGTGGGTGAATTTTTTAAAATGCCAAAAATGTTTAAGATTTAATACATTTGAGATAACCAAAACCTACTTAGGAACAAAAAGAACCAACTTAAAGCCCTTCCTTAGGAAAGTAAATAGTAGCCTCAGAATGTTATACAGGAATTTGATCACAAGATAGAGAGAAGTCACAGTCTGAAAGTTCCAATCAGGAGTCTTTATTAGAAAGCCAACAACTGTGAGGGATACATGTTCCCAAGAAACTCACAGCCACAAATATACTTAGAACTGTTTTAAAACACTGAGGCATGTAGATAGGAAAGAAAGAGCAGAAAAACAAACCAGATAAACTCTAATGGAGAGTTGAGAGGGATGCCATGGTGACTTGAGGAGGGCCATGAGACCTGAGGCATGGCACAAAATGATGCTGAGGTGTTGGGACCTAAATACGGTCATGGTCAGGGAAAGGGTCATGAGGAACTTGAGAGTTCAAAGAGTCTCATGAGTTCATGGTACAGGTATGGTGGTCCAGTAACCTATTGTCCAAGTCTGTGCCCCTGCCTCTAACAATTCAGGCATGCCTATCACCTAGGGGTAGGGGTTAGGATTCACCTATAAGAGTTTTTAGAAAGTCTCTCATCCATCAACATGTCAAAGATGCTGCCAGTTAGAACCAGTATCCATATTTCAAGAACAATCAGAGAAAAATGAAAAACAGCCTCAGATGGTGAAATATGGATACTTTGTCTAAATAATACTATCTGTCCTCAGCACCATCTTGGTGTCTTAATAGGTGTTAGGAAATTTTCACCCAGTTCCAAGAACTGTAGAGGTGACATAGGACTCTCTTTGAACTACAGCTGTGTTGTGAGTTGTTAAATTGCAGATGTATCTTGGGTTGTTTAGCTCCAGAAAAAAATGTGTTCCAGAGAATACTTGCCCTTGCATATCCTTTATTGTTCCCCTTAGATAACTGGCCCTTGATTGACCCTGATTGTTACCCCTGGATAGCTTGCTTTGCTTCTGTAAAATACACTTTGCTAGTTCCCATACCATGTGACATCTGCCTTGATGTGGCTTTTGCCTTCAAAAACTTTGCGCTAGCTGCATTAGGCACTGCAAGTTTTTGGGGGGTATGAGTCTGCTTGCAGTCACTGGTTCACAGCCATTATGAGTAAAGGATGCTTCACTTGCCAGGCCCTGGTGGCTCATGCCTGTAATCCTAATTAGTGAGGAGGCTGAGATCTGAGGATCATGGTTTAAAGCCAGCCCAGGCACAAAAGTCCGTGAGATTCTTATTTTCAATAAACCACCAGAAAATCAGAAGTGGCACTGAGGCTCAAGTGGTAGAGTGCTAGCCTTGAGCTGAAGAGCTGAGTGACAGCACCCAGGCCCAGAGTTCAAGCTCTACAACTGACAAAAAAAGGGGGGCAGGGAATGGCAATGTATTTCTAATGTGCTGTGTTGTATTGTAACTACCTAAAGAAAATAAAAATATAATAGAAATTAATGATTAATTTTTAATTAATTGTTTAATTCTAAACCATAACAAGGGCTGGTTTTGAAATCAAACAGACCTGAATTTAAATTTTGATTACACCTCACACCCTTCAGGTATAAATCCAATTTTAGAAGCCTTCTTTTAGGAAAAATAGAAAATATAAAAGTAAAATTAGGAGTGAAAGAGGTGTCAAGTTTATGTGGTGACCCAACCTCTGCTCCTGTATTATGTGTCATAATTTGGCAGTATTATTATAGACATATCCTACGTTGTGATGACTGTCAATAGCTAAACATAGGTATGTCACTATCCCCCGAAATGTGTCTTCATTTGCTACTAACATCTCCACTGTCATTAGAGGAAAGTGATGACAAAAGTTAGCCTGATTTCAATTGAACTATCTTACTTTTAAAAAGCTAGGAGAAACATATGACCATGTGACCATAATTCTAGGACGTGTGTGTGTGTGTGTGTGTGTGTGTGTGTGTGTGTTTGCTGGTACTAGAGCTTAACTGAGGGGGTCTCACTCTCGCATTTAACTCTTTCATTCGGGGCTGGAGCTCTATAACTTGAGCCACATTTACACTTCAACAATCCCCCCCCAACCCCAGCTACCCCGATACTTTATTCTTTCTGGTTAACTAGCAATAAGAATCTCTTGGATTTGTCTGCTTGGGCTGGTTTTGAGTCATAATCTTCAGCCTTCTAGGTAGGTAGGATTACAGCTAATAACCAACAGCCCAGCAATTTGAGGACTTGCTACAGAGCCTTGAGAGATTCCATTATGCAAGTGGAGAAGCTGGAGACCAAGCTGCATGATGCCATGATAATTCATGGGGATTCATTTGTGATGTCTGTTAGTCACACTATACGTATAAATAACCCTTCTCTTTCTCACAGGTCATACACTGGGGAAGTAAAGGAATGTATGGTTCATGGCCTAAAGTAAATGATCAATGGTAAATAAAGATTAAAAATATTAAATTTTGCAAACCAATGATATCTCCTTTTGTGTATTTCACTATGGGGTAAGTACCATCCAAACTCTCAAAGGCTATTGAAGGTTTTGTGTGTTTGGGCTTTTTTTCCCCACTTACAGGCAGTCAGAGAGGGCTACTTAAGTATTTTGTATCATTCATTTATCTTGCTAGCTATGTCCTTTGACATGCAGAAGCTCCACAGTTTAATGCAATCCCACTTTATCCAGCTTTTCTTGTATTTGTTGTGTTTCTGGATCTTTATTTAGGAAGTTTCAACCTGTGCCAAAGAGTCCTAGTGTATCTCCTATCTTTCCTCTCATATTTTCAGAGGGTCTGCTCTTACTTCAAGGTCTGTGATCTATATGCAGTTGAGTCTGATGCAGGATGATATGTAAGTATCTAACTTCAATTCTCTAAACATGAATAGCCAATAGTTTGAAGCCAGCCTGGGCAAGAAAGTGCATGATATTTTTATCTTCAATTAGCCACCCAAAAACTGAAAGTGGCTATGGCTCAAGTGATAGGGTGCTATCTTTGAGCTAATAAAGCTCATGGACAAAACCATAAGCCCTGAGTTCAAGTTCAAGCCCCAGCTCCAACACACACACACACACACACACACACACACACACACACACACACACACACACACAATGGATACACAAATTCATAACCAAGGTCATCTTGCTTAGATATTTTATTTTAATAAAAGTTTCCAAGTGAATATCAACCCTGGTTCTGGCAAAATTGCAGGGATGTTAGGAATGGCTGGCAAGTCAAAATAAGAAGAAAAATTGCCAGAGACCATCCTGAAGAGGAAAAAAGAAAGATAAATGATTTCATCCTCCAGGAAATGGACATGGAAAAGAGAATGAGACATATGACGAAGTGAGACCACTGAATGCCCTAGGGGAACTTTGTGCTTCATTGCACCACCTAGGGGAGTCAAGGTATACATGGCACTTCTTCCCGTAGTTGCTGTACAAGTAATAGTATTGCTTTGGCCAAACCCAGGTGTGGAATCTATTGAGGATAGTCCTGTGAACCAACTTGGAGAAGTGAACTAAACAAAAACTATGCTTAGCAATATTAATAAGGCTGACAGAATGCAGAACATGGAAGTGTGCATATGTGTATATGGCTATATGTAATCTTTGTAGCAAAAATTCTAATATGATTTACAAGAAAATACAGATACAAACATGGGCATGCAAATTTCATGTTGCTAAATAAATTCATGTCTACTACCAGTAAGAGAATCTTAGCCAGATCCTGAAGCCAAATTCACCTTTAATTAGCCTCCTCCTTCATTAATCTCCTCCTGTTCTTTTTCCCTCTCTTCCTCTTCCTCCATCTTTATGTTAGTGGTGTTTTAGCTTGTTAGGCAGGTATTCTACCACCTAAGCCAGGCTTCCAGCCATTTTTGCTTTATTTTTCAGAAAAGGTCTCACCTCATGGTTATTCCCAGGTGGCCTGAACCATGATTCGCCTATTTATACTTCTAATATAGTTGGGATGACACACAGCACCACTGTCAGCTATTGATTCAGAAGTGATCTTTCCAATTTTCTTTTTTTTTCTTTGGGGGGGGGGGTCCGGTCATGGGGCCTGAACTCTGGGCCTGGGCTCTGTCCCTCAGCTCTTCAGCTCAAAGATAGTGCTCTACCACTTGAGCCACAGCACCACTTCCAGCTTTTTCCTTTTTGCTTGTGTGGTGATGAGGAATCAAACCCACGGCTTCATGCATGCAAGGCAAGCACTCTACCACTGAGCCACCTTCCCAGCCCCGATCTTTCCAATTTTCTAAACAAGATTGTCTTTGACTCTGCCTCTCCAATAACTGGGATTATAAATTTAAGCTACTGCAATTGACCTTGTTAAATTTTTGTTGCTATTGGTTATAAGTCTTGAACTCTGGGCCTTGGCATTGTTCCTGAGAATAGCACTTGATTTGAGCCACAATGCCACTTCTGGATTTTTCTGTGATTAATTGGAAATAAGAATATCATGGACTTTCCTGACTGGGTCGGCCTTGAACCACAATTCTCAGATCTTCAGTAGCTAGGATTATAGCCATGAGCCACCAGCACATGGCTTCTTGTTGAATTCTCTATGGGAAAGAATATAATCTATGCCTGTTGAACTAAAGTGGTGCTTGGCATACAGTAATTACTAAGTATATATTTGCTGCATGAAGGGCAGATAAATGGTGAACAAAGGATAGTTGACTTCAAGCCATTCATAGGAATGGGCCTATTCTTCATGAGCTTTGCTCTACTTGTAATACTTATTCTAGCTCAAATTAGTCATAAATATTATAGCACATAAATTGCTAGAGCTCTTCCTTTAGCCATGAGAAAAAGTGAGGCTTCAAGGAGTGAATGACTGAGAAGATGGCTCAACTAATTTGCAATCTGATCTGTTCTCGAATCCCAGGGATTCTGGCTTTGAATTCAGTGTTGTCAAATTATTACCAGGAGGTATCTTTAATCAAGTACATGCAGAAATATTCTCCTATGTTATTCTGTATGTAAAGCATAATAAGCATGTTCATGTTTGTGCATGTGTGCAATGATTTAGACTCTCCAGATTTCTTCAGCCTTATTTGTATGGGATGCTCAACTCTGTTTCACATCCATGTTTAACTGCTGTTTTGAACCACTGTCTTGTCTGCCTTTTCATTTAGTATATTAGATTTTTTCTTTTATGCAAGTGCATAGTTTATAGAATTAGCCATGTATAGTATTAGACATGATTCTAGGAATCCTGATCTTGAAAACAGTTTGTACTCCTCTTGCACAAATGGATCTGTTTCTTCATTGTTCATGTGGATGTGTTGTCCCGCATGCCTTTGGTGCCCTGCTGGACTAGGGCTGGTTCAAGGTAAGTGGGCCACTTCACCTAACCCCACCCCACCGCCCTACCCCACCGCGGTGGAACTGACCACCCTGGGGCCATACAAGGGAGGAAAGACAGCCAGGCCTTTGAGACCCTCACTTCATTCTCTGTGGGCGGCTATTGCACCACGCACCCAGGTCTGGAAGTGCGTGCGTGTGACCCCTCACCCAGCTTCTGGTCATTTCCCGCGTGCTTCCTGTCAACGGCTGGGGTGGGGGTTGAAGTGGCCCACTTACCTCGAACCATCCCGAGCCAGGGATGTCATCACACCAGGTGTGCTCACATGCCTACACGGACCACGAGGATGGAGATACACGCAGCCAGGCTGGAGACACCCATGGGTTTCCATCGCAGAGGAAGGTGCAGCGCCAGTTGGGGGAGGATGGCAGCGAACGCGGCCTGGGTCCTGAGACTGTATTGGGAAGCATTGGAACCCAGCAGCCTCAGGCCGGGGCTGAGAGAAGATGCAGCGCAGACCCCTGGGTGGCCGTGTGGTCTCCCGAGTTTAGGCTCATCAGGGACTGCGTGCGTGTATGTGTGCACCTGCGCATGTGTGTCCCTTATCAGCATGTATGCGCATGTGCATAGCACGTGCTTACCTCTCACTGTTATGCACATGCGGCATGCCCTGCCCTCACGCTTTTGGGCTGGGCTTCTTAATCTCTTGAGAGGCTGGAGGTTAAGGGCTGCAAATGTGGTTTAGTGGTACAGTGCTTGCCTAACACATGCATGAAACCCTGGGCTCGATTCCTCAGTACCACAAAAACAGCAAAAAGCTGGAAGTGGCACTATTGCTCAGGTGGTAGAGTGCTGGCCTTGAGCACAGGGAGGCTCAGGGACAGTGCCCAGTCCATGAGTTCAAGCCCCAGAACTGGCAAAAAAAAAAAAGAGAATAAAGCTTGCTGGAAAATGGGATATAAAACTATTTTATAGATAGTGCTCCAACCCAGCAGGTGCCATGCCAGACTCTCCATTGGATGCTTTCCAGTAGAAACTGAAAAAGTCTAACCTCCGGTCTGGTTTCCAGTGATTGTGGGTCCTCCAGCCTCTACAGAGTTTGAGATTAACAATCCCAGCTGGGCAGTGTGAAGGAGGGGTGCGCCTCACACACTCACAGTGAGTAGGCACCTGCAAGGCGCATGAGCATGCACGCTACTCACGCACACTGCACATGCACAAGCACGCAGACCTGGATGAGCCTGGATGCAGGTACAACCACAGTGGCCATCCAATAAGGAAGCAGGAGGCTCAAGTCTGACTGGCATCCACTCCCCGCTCCTCCCTGAGGCTACTTGGTTACACTGCCTCCATTGAGAGTCTCAGGACCCAGGCCGTGTTCACTGCCATCCTCCTCCAACTGGTGCTGCACATGCCACTTCTACAAGAAACCCAGGAATCTCTTTGCCTTGGATGTGTGGATCTCCATCCTCATAGTCCATGTGGGCATGTGACTGTGCATGTGTGTGATGCCCTCTTGGGCTGCAGCTGCTTCCAGGCAAGTGGGCAGTGTGAACCCTGCTAGCAGAGCCATGTCTCTGGACGACCCCTATCCATGGTAAGTGAGACACCCATACTCATACTCCCCTTCCTTCCTCTCTTCATCTTCTTCTCTGTCCCTCTTCAGAAGCCACCTCTGTCCCATGGCCATAGCATTCCCTGTGCCCCTCTCCATGTGTTGGTTTAAAGATGGGTGAGGGGATATATGTGTGTTCAGGGAGACCATATTAGTTGTAGCAATCAGCAGAGAAGGAAGGTAAGGGCTCATGGTCCACCCACTTCCCTCCTGGCTATGGTCTGTGTGATCCGGGGTTCTCCATTTCCCCATATCCACTGGTGGAGCTATGGATATACCTACCTCCCCCAACATCTGCAGCCCATGTTGCATGGTGTTGGTTCCTGAGGGCCTCTTCAGCTTCACCACAGGCAGATATCATTTGTGGGTCCAGTGCAGTAGCCATCTTTGGACAACCCAGATTCAATGTAAGTGAGGACCCTTCCTTACCGCACTTCATTTACCTCTTCTGCGTTCTTTTTTTTTAAATTTAATTTAATTTTATTTGTGAACATACAGTAAGAGGAGTTACAATTACATGGGCAGGGTAATGCGTACATTTCTTACCAAGCATTGCAGCCTACTCCTTTGTTTACCCTTCACATCCCTTCCCACCCTCCCCCCAAATCCCAATCCTTCTCCTTCCTCCCCTTCACCCCCCACCCCCGCGCACCAACGTTGTAAAGCTCGTTTTGGACATGACAAGTTGTACTTCTCATTGTTGCAACAGGTCCACCTGTATCCTTAAACAACTGGTTTTTCCCCATCTCCTCCACAAGTTATAATGACATCAAATATGGTGAAAGCAGGGGTTATACTGTGGGGGAGGGACATAAAAAGCAACAAAGAGATAATCTTATAAATGCGTTAGAAACACATGCATGAAAGAAAAAAACATTAAAATACACATCTAAGTGTTCATTTTCCTAACATCACATTATCTGACCTTTTCCGCTTGACTCATACATATACTAGATATTACAAATAAGGGAAACCAAGGGACCTATGCTTCTTTGGGCCTGGCTTACTTCACTTAATATAATTTTTTCAAAGTTTTTTTCCATTTCCTAACAAATGGGGCAATGTCATTCTTTCTGATGGAGGCATAGAATTAAATTGTGTATATATACCACATTTTCTTGATCCATTCATCTACTGAGGGGCATCTGGGTTGGTTCCATATCTTAGCTATGGTAAATAATGCTGCAATAAACATAGTTGTGCTGGTAGCTTTAGTGTGGTTTTGTTTGTAAACATATGGGTAAATGCCCAAAAGTGGGATTGCTGGGTCATAGGGGCGTTCTACGTGAAGTCTTTTGAGGAACCTCCATACTGCTTTCCAAAGTGGTTGAACAAGTTTACATTCCCACCAACAATGAAGTAAGGTTCCTTTCTGTCCACATCCCCTCCAGCATCTGTTGTTGTTAGAGTTCTTGATTTTTGCCTTTCTAACTGGAGTGAGGTGATATCTCAATGTTGTTTTGATTTGCATTTCTTTTATGGCTAGGGATGTTGAACATTTCTTCATGTGTCTGTTGGCCATCCTTCTTTCTTCTTCAGAGAAGTTTCTCTTTAAGTCTTTCACCCACTTATTTATTGGGCAGTTGTTTTGTGTGAGGATTTGTTGTTGGGGGGTTTAATTTTTTGAGTTCCAAATATATTTTAGATATGAGAACCTTGTCCGTTGTATGGCTAGTAAACATCTTCTCCCAATCCGTGGGCTTTCTAATGATCTTGCTACCTATGTCATTTGCCCTGCAGAAGCTCTGCAACTTTATGCAACCCATTTGTCCAACCTTTCTTTGATTTGTTGTGTTTCCGGGACTCTATTCAGAAAATTTCGGCCTGAGCCAAGGAGACCTAGCGTTTCTCCTATTCCATCCTGTAATGTTTTCAGAGTGTCTCCTTGAGTTCAAGGTCTTTGATCCATTTGGAGTTGATTCTGGTGCAGGGTGATATATAAGGATCTAGCTGTAGTTTTCTACATGTAGTTAACCAATTTTGCCAGCACCATTTACTGGAGGTTGTCTTTCTTCCATTCTATTGTTTTAGATCCCTTATCGAAGATTAGATGGCTATAGTTATGTAGGTTCATTTCTGGGTTTTCAATTCTATTCCATTGGTCCTGAGGTCTGTTCTTATGCCAATACCAAGCTGTTTTGATTACTATGGCTTTATAGTAGAGTTTGAAGTTTGGTATTGATATTCCTCCAGCAGTGTTCTTTCCATTGAGGAGCGTTTTTGCTATTCGGGGTCTTTTATTGTTTCATATGAATTTTTGGATTGTCTCTTCTATTTCCTTTAAGAATGAGATTGGAATTTTGATAGGTATTGCGTTGAATTTGTAGATAGCCTTGGGAAGTATTGCCATTTTCACGATGTTAATCTTTCCAATCCAGGAGCATGGGAGCTTTTGCCATTTTTTAAGTTCTGTGTTGATTTCCTTTTTTAAGATTTTAAAGTTTTCATCATAGAGGTCCTTCACTTCTTTGGTTAAGTTACTTCCTAGGTATTTTATTTTTTGTGGGGCTATTACGAATGGAGTTGCTTTCCTAATTTCAGCCACAATACTCATTGTTGGCATAGAGAAAAGCCATTGATTTTGGGGGGTTAATTTTATAACCTGCTACTTTGCCAAAGTTTTGAATCAGCTTAAGTAATTTGGGAGTGGAGTCTAAGGGATTCTTTAAATACAAGATCATGTCATCTGCAAAGAGGGAGAGTTTTATTTCTTCTTGGATCCCCTTTATATCCCCTTTATATCTGCATCTTGTCTTATTGCTGTAGCTAGGCATTCTAATACTAGATTGAAGAGAAGTGGAGAGAGTGGGCATCCTTGTCTTGTTCCTGAGTTAAGAGGAAATGGCTTTAGTTTTTCACCATTGAGTGTAATGCTGGCTGTAAGTTTGTCATATACAGCCTTTATTGTATTGAGGAATGTTCCATGGATTCCTAATTTTTCCAAAACCTTCATCATAAAGAGGTGTTCATCTTGTTGAATGCTTTTTCTGTATCTATTGAGATAACCATGTGGTTCTTATTCTTGTTCCTGTTGATGTGATGAATAATATTAATTGTTTTGCATATATTCAACCAGATTTGCATCCCTGAAATGAATCCTGTTTGATCATGGTGTATGATTTTTTGGATGAATTGTTCAAGTTGATTGGCCAAAATTTTGTTGAGAAGTTTTGCATCAATGTTCATCAAAGAAATGGGTCTATAGTTCTCTTTCTTTGATGAGTCCCTGCCTTTTTTTGGGATGAGGGTTATGGTGGCTTCATAGAATGTGTTTGGTAGTGAGCTTTCTGTTTCAATTTCATTGAAGAGTTGGAGGAGTATTGGTGTGAGCTCTGCTTTGAAGGTGTTGTAAAATTCCGCTGTAAAACCATCTGGTCCTGGACTTTTCTTAGCTGGGAGGTCTCTTATTTCTGCTTCTATTTCAATGCTTTATATGGGCCTGTTAAGCTGGTTTAACTCATCGTGGTTTAGTTTTGGCATGTCCATATTTGCTAGGAAAAGGTCCATTTCTGTCAAATTCTCAAACTTATTAGCAAAATGTTTTGAGAAGTATTCCCTTTTAGTGTTCTGAATCTTGGTTGTTTCCGTGGTGATGTTTCCATTCTCATCTCTGAGTTTATTAATTTGGGTGTGTTCTCTTCTTTTTCTTATAAGATTTGCTAAGGGTCTGTCAATTTTGTTAAGTTTTTCAAAGAACCTACTCTTTGTTTTGTTCATTCTTTCATATACTTTTTTTGGATTCTAATTCATTTAATTCTGATTTAATTTTGATTATTTCTTTCCATCTACTGGATTGGGGTTTATCTTGCTGATCTTTTTCAATGAGGTTTAGATGTGTCATTAACTTCTTAGTTTCAGATCTCTCCAATTTGTTGATGTAGGAGCTCAGAGCTATAAACTTGCCTCTGAGTACTGCCTTTGCTGTGTCCCAGAGGAGCTGGTAATTTGTGTGTTCATTTTTGTTGAATAGCAAGAACATTTGAATTTCCTTTCTAATCTCTTCCATGACCCACTCTTGATCCAGCAGTGTGTTGTTCACCCTCCATGAGATACCGGACTTTCTTTGGTGGCTTTTGGTGTTGAGTTCTAATTTTATTCCCTTGTGGTCAGAGAGAATGCAAGGTATAACTTCAATGATTCTGAATTTAGACAAGTTTGCTTTGTTGCCTAAAATGTGGTCTATTTTAGAAAACGTTCCACGTGCTGTTGAGAAAAACGTGTATTCTGATGCTGCTGGGTGAAATGTTCGGTAAATGTCTGTTAAGTCTAGTTGATCTATGCAGCTGTTTAGATCTGCGGTTTCTCTGTTGAGTTTTTGCCGATTTGATCTATCTAGTGGAGAGAGTGGTGTGTTAAAATCCCCAACAATTAATGTCTTTGGATCTATATGGGATTTGAGGGAAAGTAGTGTTTCTTTGATAAATTTGGGTGCTCCCTTGTTCGGCGAATAGATATTTAGAATTGTAATATCCTCCTGAAGGAGAGATCCTTTAATTAGTATGTAGCAACCTTCTTTACCTCTTCTCACGAATTTTAATTTGAAGTCTATTTTATCTGATATTAGGATTGCAACTCCCGCCTGTTTATGGGGGCCGTTTGCTTGGTAGATTTTGTTCCAGCCTTTAACATTGAAAATGTGTTTGTTTTTACGGGCAAGATGTGACTCCTGCAGGTAGCAGATAGAAGGGTCTTGTTTTTTAATCCAACTAGACATTCTATGTCGCTTCATTGGAGAGTTCAGTCCGATAACGTTAAGAGATAGGACTGAGAGGTATTTGGGAGTTCCTGCCATGTTATCCACCTTCTTGGGGGCTGCGAAAACTGGGTTCTTCCTAAGGTTCTTGGATTCTCAGTTTGGGTGCAGTTTCTTGGCCTTTGTTGCAGTCTTGTTGGTTTTCTATGTGTAGGACATCTTTAAGAAACTTTTGTAGGGCTGGTTTGGTGGAGATATATTGTTTCAATTTTTTCTTTGCTATGGATGGTTTTTACTTGGCCTTCAGTTATGAAGGAGAGTTTAGCTGGGTACAGTATTCTTGGTTGATAGTTGTTTTTTTTTAGGGCATGGCATACATCATTCCAGGCTCTTCTTGCTTTGATTGTCTCTGCTGAGAAATCTGAGGTGATTCTAATTGGTTTCCCTTTATAGGTGATTACCCTTTTCTCCTTGACAGCTTTAAGGATCTTTTCCTTGGTCTGAGTTGATCTTGTGTGGATTATAATGTGATGGTGGGATGTCTTATTCTGGTCTGGTCTATTTGGGGTTCTAAAAGCTTCTTGTATCTGAATAGGCCTCTCTTTTGTATGTTTGGGAAGTTCTCTGCTAGGATCCTGTTAAACAAATTTCCTAGACCATTAACTTCTGTTTCTAGGTGCTCCTCTACACCCATTATCCTTAGATTAGGCCTTCTGATGATGTATTCCAGGTGTTGGATAGATCTATCATATTTCTTGGACTTGTCTTGGATGGTTGTATGTTCTTTCTCTATAATATCTAGGCTGTCTTCAATCCCTGAGATTCGATCTTCTGCATGGTTAACCTGCTGTCAAGACTCTCTACTTTGTTTTTTATATCTTTTCCTTCTAATTGGTCAGCTTTGATGGCTTCAAATTCCATGTTGAAGCTCTGTTTTAGGTCTTGTATGAATTTCTTTACTTCCTTAATTTGGTGTTCAGTGTTTGTTCTCAAATCACTTAGTTGATTGGTTATGGTTTCTTTGGACTCCCATTCCTTCTGTTGGGTTCCATTCAGCATTCCCTTTGTGGCCTCCCTGACTTCCTTCAGCTCTTTGTTAATGGATTCCATGAATGCCTTTAGTGATCTTTGTGTATTCTCTACCTGGTCTCTCAGTTCCTGAATTACTCTTTGATTAGATTCCTCCCATTTGTGGAATTCCTGCAGTTCTCTTTCTTCCCGTTCAGGGGATTCCTGCAGTTCTCTTTGAGTGTTCTCAGCCTGCTCACGCCATTCCTCCATTTCTCTTTGAGTATTTTCAAGTTGCTCACTCAAATCCTGTATCAGTTTTTCAGTAGCTTCTTCACGATTATGATATTCCTGTATAAACTTTTGGGATGCCTCCTCTCTCTCCCTATCATGCTCATACAGAGTCTTTTGTAAGTTGTCAAACTTTTCATTTGTCATGTTTGTCAGCAGTGTTTGTAGAGCTATTTGGGAACTCTCCTCTGGATAATTCATTATCTGTTCTATCGCCGGATTATCAAGATTAGGAATTGAGATACCCAGATTTGCCATTTTTCTTGTGTTTTTCCGGCTTACTCTGCCCATATGAGATGAAAATAGCACCAGTTTTGTGCTAGTACACTATCTTAAGGCAACCATCAACAAAAGTTTGCATTTGTACAGTCAATAGTCTACAGATACAATCTAGTTCAACAGATACATCTATTCAACATCAAACAACTATATGTTAATGGGCTTCGAACCAGAGAAGAATTTGGAAAACCAGAAATTATTAGGGTTAGGGAGAGATGTGGGTAAAAAATAGGAATAGATTGGTGTGGGGAGGCACAGGGAGAGTTAACTATGTCCTAATCTCTATTCAAGAAATAGGTTGGGTAGGATCCAAGTAGAGAGAGAGAGAAAAAGAAGAAAGGGAAAGGGAAATGAAAAGAGACCAAAAAAATAGAAACGTAAAAATTAATATAGTTATGGAGTTTGAAAGACCATCTATTTAGAGAGGAATGTGAATATATTGAGAAAACAGGAGGGAGATAGAGGAGATGTGAAAAACTTAAAAAATGCTCAAAATATTATATAAGTATAAAGAGGTAGTACCGCTATTAAGGAATTTAAGTCTCAGAGGTTTTGGATTGAGTAATAAATTTGTGGATTAAGTGTGTACACAATGGGGGATAGGGTCTACTAGTTAACTATGGGTTTATCTGAGGACATGCAGGACAAGAGTTAAGTCATATACAGAAGAACAAAAGAGAGGAAAAGGTGAAAAGGATAAGAAAGGGAGAAAAAAATATCAGAAGTTCAGTAGAGCTAGACAAAAAACAAAAAGATAATTAAGAAAGAAAGAAAAAGAGAAAGAAGACAAGAAAAGAAAGGAAAACGGCAAAAGAAAAAGAAAAAAGAAAAAAAGAAAAAAGAAAAAAGAAAAAAGAAAAAGGCAAAAATTAAAGATTAATAAAAGTTTTAGAAAAGGAAAAAATTTTTTTATAAATATAATGTACCAAAAAAAAAAAAAAAGAAAAGAAAAAAGAAAAGGAGAAGAAGACAATAAAAAGTTCTTTGATTTTTTTTTGATTTTTTGGGAGGGGTGGGAAGAATCCTGTATCTCCCTTTTGTCTGTAACCAGCCTCTTTTTGGAGTCTCTGGTCAGCTTGAGGTCCTGTGGCTTGATTGGTTTCTTAAGTCAGTTTGTTCGAACAGGCAGAAAAATGCTCTGCTTTACCCAAGATTTTGAGATCCCACTCCTTGGTTAGGTTAATGGGAGGGTGATCTGCTTTGAGAATCACAAAAGAGGGGTGATGAGGCTAGGTTCTGGTAGAGTTGAGGCCTTTCAACAAACAGTAGCTTTTCCCTGGGGCTATTTTGTGAAAAACTCAGAGCCCAGCCTGGAGCCATTCTCAGGGTTTCTGTTTTTCAATTTATTGTGCTGGCTGCTAGAGGGAGGGGCAGCCTCTGGCTCTTGTTACCCAGTGATGCAAGCCACTCCAATGGCTGGTGCCTGAGCTGGGTGACTTTTCCCTGGATGGAGCTGAGTCTGGCAGGTCACTTCACCATTAAGTTCTTGTGACCTGCTAAATGACTCGTTTTATTCAAAGGCCTGAGTTGGAGCTGGCAGCTCCTCCGAGATTTGTCGGTATCCAAGATCGAGATCACTGTTGCTGGGGAGGGAGGTGTGGCCTTCCCTCCTCTGCTCCCTGAGAAGGAGTGAGGACGTCGGGCTTGTACTCACGCCGAGTCTTGGATCCTGGGTCGTCTCTGTTCTGCAAACTTCATGATGAAGATGTCCACTCCTTGTCGGTTCTTGCTGGTGTTGAGTAGAAACCTCTTGCCCGCTGTGTCTGGCTCCTTAGTCCCAGACTCTCTGTGTGAGCGCTCACATATGGCCCCGGCTGCGGTCACTGCTGAGACCCTGCTGCCGCCTCTGCGGCAGCTGGCAGGCGCTCAGATGTGTCTCCAGATCTTGGCTTCCCCTCTCTTGTCTAACTCTCTGTCCTGTGATGGCACACTTGGTGTGATTCTCTGGCTTAGGACTGTTCACTGGAACTCTAAAACTGCTTTCTATGCGAGAGCTTGTTCAGATTCCAGCTTCTCCTCAGCCATCTTCCCGGAACTCCCTCATCTCCATTCTCAACTCTGTCCTAACATTTCCAAAATGGTGCAGAATGTCAATAGAGAATAAATACAAATTTGAAATGAATACAAAAAATAAAGCCAATAAAAACAAATGTCTGAAAAGATTTTGACAAATAACAAAGTTAAAAAATAAAAATATAAAATATAAAATAAAAATAAAGGTATTTTTTCTGTGGATTAGATTTCAAATACTTTAGGAGGATAAAATGGCAATGACAAAAATCTTAGACATGATTAAAATATTGGAAAACAGTATCAATTGTTAGAACAGTCTAGATATTTCCATTTCATACTGCATTTTAGAATATTAATTATACTTGACAGCATTATATTAACATTGTCAAGTTCTTTCTATTTAAAAACAGGCGAACGTAAACTAAGCCTCATTAGAAATAGCTCTGGATGTTAGGGTGTCCCATAGGAATAAAGACACTCACTATAAAGGAAGTCAGCAAGACAAAATTTACTTCTTCAGAAGGGTGGCCATCAGCCAAAATTCTGATGCAAGCACACAGAGCAGACTGGCGGCTCCCTTTCTATCCCTAACCCAGCAGTCCTTGCCCCTCTGCCAGCACTGGCTGAGCTCAGTTTCACAATGTGCAAAAGGGTGTGGGCTTAATTAACAGAATATAATTAAACTTCAAGGAGCTTCTAACTTGTGTCTTAATTAAACTGCTCAGAAAAAGGATATTTGTAACTAAAATGTAATTAACAATGGCCAAACCACCTGGCTAAATGAAGAACTCTTCAGGAAAACCATTTTCTCAAGAAAGGAAGCAAATAATTTTGACAGAAAAATCACTTTCTAACAATGTACAAAATGGTACCAGTATTGAGTACATTGAATCTGTAAAGTGGTTTTGCTAATTTATTTTAGTAGGCTTATACATTTGAGAAAAACAAATGTATTTAACAATAGCAACAAACAGAATCACAGGTACAAACAAATTATATATTAAGGTAATTTTCCATTTGGAGTAAAAATTAAAACTTTAGAGCTCCTACAAGTTAAGTATATAGTGCCAATGATTCCAAATAGTTGTATTTCCTAATGTATAAGGACATCTTATATACAATAACATTTATTTAGTCTAGGCAGATAAATGTAGATCATATTTTAAGTAGCAAGACTGTCTAAACGATGAGAGTTTTTCTATGTCCATTATACTGATTATAAACAGCAGAAATATCAAAAGTTTTGTATATAATGTAGGACATTTAAATGGAATGTACTTTTGATAAAATAGGACATCAGTTGGTCAGTTCATATTTACTAAACCTATGTGTTTTTAACTCTGCAAATGTTTACACAATACTTAATGTTTAGAAACCCTCATTTATGTAGTGTCTTGGAATTAATATATAAACTATATTTAGGTTTCTCAAACTGGTGTATACATTAAGACATATGAAATCAGCAGGGAAAAAGCTTTAGTCTCATGCAATTTTAACCCAGTTTTATTATTGTTGTTGTTGTTGTTTTGGTGCCAGTTCTGGTGCTTGAAGTCAGGACCCATTGATCCTGAACTTTTTTGCTCAAGGCTAGTGCTCTCCCACTTGAGACATAGCTCCACTTCCAATTTTTTCGTGCTTAATTGGAGATGAGTCTTGCAGACTTTATTTCTCAGGCTGACTCTGAACTTCAATCCTCAGATCTCAGTCTCTTGAGTAGCTATGATTCTAGGCATGAGCCATCAGCACTTGGTGCAGATTTGTGGGTTGGTTTTTTGTTTTGTTTTGTTTTATGGGATTCTTTGTATTTTATGATCAATAATTTAACTTTTTACATATGTGCATATTCATATTGTGGATAAAATAATATGAGCTAGAAAAATAAAATGAACATACACCAAAGTCATTACATATTCAAACATAACATTTGACCTCTTCCTCCTTATGTCTAGTGTCCTATTTTTGTAGCCAAGTGAGAAATTCATTGTATTTAATGTGACACCTGATTTTAAATGGTGATAAGTGGCTCAAGAAGTTTCTAACACTTTTGTGGAGCCATGCCATGTGCACTTCTACAAAATGAACAGGTACCTACTGGGAAGTGGTAGAGTATGAGAAAGAAACAAAGTCACAAAGATGATCTCAGGAATCAAAATGGGGAAGCCAAGGGGCACTGTCTTAGAGAACAACGGACCCTAGTTCATATCCCAGGCAGTTTTTTTTTAACTTGTGATAATACTGTACAGAGGGGTTACAATTACATGGGCAAGATAATGAGTACATTTTTTTAATTTTAATTTTAATTTTTTTGTGAAAATACTGTACAGAGGGGTTACAATTACATGGGCAAGATAATGAGAACACTTCTTATCAAGCATGTAGCCTCCTCCTTTGTTTCCCCTTCCCATCCATTCTGCATGGCAAAGGACATAGCTAGCAAGATCAATAGAAAGCCCACGGATTGGGAGAAGATCTTCTCTAGCCATACAACGGACAAGGGTCTCAGATCTAAAATATACCTTGAACTCAAAAAATTAAATCCCCCAACAACAAAACGTCAAAGAAACAACTGCCCAATAAACAAGTGGGCTAAAGACTTAAAGAGAAACTTCTCTGAAGAGGAGGATGGGAACGAGTACATTTCTTATCAAGCATTGTTGCCTCCTCCTTTGTTTCCCCTCCCATCCCTTCCCATGAGCCCTTCCTACCGGATCCTCCCCCACACACCAAAGTTGTAAAATTCGTTTTTCGATATAACGACTTGTACATCTCATTGTTGCAATGGGTCCACCTGTATCCCTGTTTAAATGATTTGTTTTTTTCCCTTCCCCTCCCCAAATTATACCAACATCAAATACAGTGAAAGCAGGGGTTATACCATGGGGGAGGGACATATAAAGCAACAAAGAAATCATCTTATAAATATGTTAGAAACAATCGCATGAAAGAAAAAAAAAACATTTGAAAATTTATCTTGGGGTTCATTTCCCTAATATCTAGCATGATGTAGTAGGAAAGGCAGTAAACTTTTACACAACCATGATGAACAAACAAGTGTCTTTTTTCACACAAAGCAGAAATCATTTTGGCAAAATAGTAACCCTGAGCCAAACAAGCTCTTCAGTTAACATCCTTGAGTAACCTATTTTCTTATCGTGGTGTTGGAGAAGGGTTAGGGAGCTAGCCAAGCATAAACTCTTAAGCTAACATTCTTGAGTCAACTAGCTATCTTCTTATGTTGGTTTGGGAGGAGGGTCAGGGGTAGGGACCAAGGCCATTGTTTTGTGTATGCCTCTGCACTCTGCCTCTAAGTGACCCTTGCTATGTAGGCATCCCTGGCATGTTGTCTTTGCATGTAGGCAGGTGTGTCTTCAGCCTTGCTTAGGGACATCAGTGATCCCCAACAGAGCCAGAGAACATGAAAATTCTCATTTTTGAATCTGTTGTAACATGTGAGGACGAATACATTGTATAACAGAAAGTAGGTACCAATGATGGTCTGGACTCGGTTACCATGACAGCTGTCATTCTGGCCCTAACCGCTTTTTGGTTTCACAGGAGATAAAACTGGATATTTTAAAGGTGTAGCAAGAGACTGGCCAGGCTTGACACATCTCCACTCTAAATATTTCCATTCATAGGCAGTATGCAAATGAGAACAAGTTGTCTCAATAGCATTTAAAATTCACAATTTTGAAACAAAAGGTAATTTGAAAAACAGCTTATATATCTTCTGTTTATATGTAATAGTGTTCACTTGAGTATAGAAAGAAGTCCCGATTCAAATACTTTATTCTTCCTAACTGGTCAAGAATTACAAATTTTTAAGAAAAACTGGAATATAGTTGTATTAAATGTAGATAAAAACATTCTATGTAATCATCATTGCATAAACATATATATTTTTTCTACAAATATTCCAATTGGTTAATAGAATTTGATAATTTTTCCACCTTAGTAAAATGATACAAGTATAAATAATAAGCTTTGTTCACAAACATTTTACAAGTGATTTTTACATGGGCTTTATATTTTTTCTTAATATAAAGACCAAAGGATGTTAGGAAAACGAACCCTTAAATATGTATTTTAATGTTTTCGTTTCTTTCATGCATGTGTTTCTAACGCATTTATAAGATTATTTCTTTGTTGCTTTGTATGTCCCTCCCCCACAGTGTAACCCCCACTTTCACTTTATTTGATGTCAGTATAACATGTGGAGGAGATGGGGACAAACAAGTCGTTTAAGGATTCAGGTGGACCTGTTGTAACAAGGAGAATTACAAAATGTCATGTCAAAGCAAGCTTTACAATGTCGGTGTGGGGGGGGAGGGGGGTATGATTGGGTGGGGGGGAGGGGGGAGGCTGGGAAGGGAGGTGAAGGGTAAACAAAGGAGGAGGCTCCAATGCTTGGTAAGAAATCTATGCATTATCCTGCCAATGTAATTGTAACCCCTCTGTACAGTATGCTCTCAAATAACATAAAATAAAATTAAAAAAAAAAGACCAAAGGAGACACACATATGTCTAATAGGTAGTATGTCTAGACATTGTATGTGAATTGCTCTATGGTCTCCCTGCAAATCCTACCTCTGCCCACAGCCCTGCTTCTTTCCCTGGGTCTCTTGCTCTAGCTGAGGGTTATGTAAGGGGCTTATAGGCTCCCCTCTCACTGTGGGCTCTGTGCATGTGCAGAAATACACAGCTGAATCCTCCAGCTGTGTGCCTGTGATGGTGTGTTTGATTAATCTGGATAACTTCTGGAAGTTCAGGAAGTATCAATATTCTGTTGCATTTTGTTTCCCATAAGAGTTCTGATGAATAAGAAAAACCAATTCCCTGCTAGGGGGCTGTTTGTAAGAAAAGATGCAGTATAAAGATACCCAAGTCTCACATAAACAGTCTAGGGTCAAAGCCTCCTTTTCTACCACTAAAATTACAGGCTGTGCTTGAGTTACCTTCTGGGCCATGTTGGTTCCTGAAATAAAGTGAACAGAGTCAGATTGACCTTTTCTTTATAATCAAGGCATTTAAAAGATGAAGGGACCATGATTTTCCTTATTTGCAATAACTAGTACATGTCTGGGACAAGCAGAAAAGGTCAGATAAGATGATGTTAAGCGAAATAAACCCCAAGATAGGGATACAAGTGGATTTTTTTCTTTCTTGTTATTGTTTCTAACATATTTATAATGTACCATGTGATTATTTTGTTCCTTTGTATGTCCCTCCCCCATGTATAACCCTTGTTTTCACTGTATTTGATGTTGGTATAATTAGGGGAGGGGAAGGGAAAAAACAAATTGTTTAAGTAGGGATACAGTTGACCCGAAACAACAATGAGATGTACAAGATGCTATGTTGAAAAACGAACTTTACAATTCAGGCGGGAGTGGGGGAAGGGGAGGAAGAACAGAGTGTAGTTTTGGAGGTGGGAGGGAAGGATGGTAGGGGAAAAACAAAGGACGAGGCAACAACACTTGATAAGAAATAGACTCATTACCATGTTCATGTAATTGTAACCCATCTGTACAGTATTTTCACAATAAAAAATTAATTAAAAATGGTGAAGGGACTTAGGACTCAGCTCTGAATGCCTCCTATTAAGCCTTATTAGAGAATGAAGCTGGGCTGGGAAGGTGGCTCAGTGGTAGAGTGCTTACCTTGCATACATGAGATCCAGGGTTCAATTCCTCAGCACCACATAAGCAGAAAAAGCTGACAGTGATGCAAGGGCTCACCTGGTAGAGTGCTAGCCTTGCAGGCCCTGAGTGCAGGCCCTATGACTGAAATAAATAAATAAATAAATAAATAAATAAATAAATAAATAAATAAATAAATAAATAAATAAATAAAACAAAGCTCCTCTCCTCATCACTTTCATGACTGAGAACAGCCTGAGCCCTGAGTTTGTGGACATCCTTTCCAAGACACATGGAATGTCTCTTCCCAGCAGGCTGCCTGTCAGCATAGTAGTGGCTCTTCCCATGATAGGGATGAGATTATACCTCAAAGCCAATTGCTAATCTGTACCATGTGTTCACTAGAAACAAGAAAGATAGTCTGTTCTATGATTTGCCACCCAACAGGAAATGCATCTAGCAGACCAGAGGCAGGCTTGCCTGTGTCCTGTCACAGGCTTCCTACACAGGGGCAGATGTTGTGCTGTCTTAGCCCCTGACGTGTCTCATAACTTTCTGGCCTGGAAATAATCCTAGGTAAATTTAATTATATTCAGCTCACTGTGGGGTGCATGGATAATGCAGGGCTCACCATTATCAACTGCATTAGTGAATGTATTAGGTCATATTCTCATGCAACTCTTTTGTGATGAGTAGTACTCAGGTATGAACTCTAATTTGCACTTGTTAGCAAGGCACTTTAGCATTTGAACTCCAACTCTAACTCCTTTGGTTTTGGTTATTTTTCAGGTGGGATCTCATATTTTTGCCTATATCAGCCTTGGATTGTGATCTTCCTTCTATGTCTCCCACATAACAGGGTGACAGTACCACTTCACTTGGTATTTTTGCTGAGGTGGTGGTCCCATTAATGTTTTACCCATGTTGGCTTCAAACCACCATCCCCCTGATCACCTCCATATAGCTGGAAATTCAGGTGTAAGCCACTGCACCAGTCTCTCAGGGAACTTTGTCTCCTACATCTGCCTTCTATTCTCTAAACACAACCGAACAGGCAGGCAGACACACACACAGACAGACACACAAACACACACACACAGATGTCTATGAATTGAGACAAGATTGTCATGAGTACATTATTACAATAGAACACTAGGTAGGCCTGAAAGTCCTGAAGGAGTACAATTTTTAATATTTATATTTTTATTGTAAAGATACTGTACAGAGGGGGGTTACAGTTTCTAGAGCATGGTAATGAGTCCACTTCCTCTCAAGCATTGTTATCCCCTCTTTTGTTTTTCCCTACCATCCCTTTCTTCCCAACCTTTCCAATTCCTCCACACCCAAAGTTGTAAAATTCATTTTCAGCATAGCGTCTTGTCCATCTCATTGTTACAATGGGTCATCCTGTAACCTTATTTCAGCATTTTATTTCCCTTCCCCTCCCCAATTTAGAAAAATGTATATACAAGACGCAGGACACCAGAATCAAATACAGTGACAACAGGGGTTAGAAAATGGGGGATGAACATACAAAGGAAACAAAAAATGTACATTATAAGTACATTAAAAAGAACAGCAAGAAAGATAAAATCTCTTGTGTCCCTATCTTGTGGTTCATTTAGCTTAGCATTAGTTTATATGGTCAGATGTACATAGGTTTTGACATTTTCTGCTTGTCCTAGACATATACTGCAGATAAGGGGAAAGCATGAGACATATGTTAATTTTAAATGTTATTTTTATTATAAAGATGCTGTACAAAGGGGTTTCAGTTACATGAGTAAGGTCATAACTACATTTTTTGTAGAACATCGAAGGAGTCCTTTTTCTAAACAAATCATCTCACTCCTGGTCTTAACACTTTTCAATCCTGGGCATTCATACACAAACCTACAAGATCAGACTGCAAAACTGTCCTAGATTTATGCATGAATGTTCCTTGCTCTCATTTCATTGGACAGTAGCAGCCAGACCTAGGCTGTTTCCACAGTCTTGTCTGTCATGTTCCCATTTCACGGCACCTTGGTAGCTAGATGCCTGTTTCCCACAGCTGTAGGTGACTGGCAAGGATCGATGGGAGCCACCTCCCTTCAGGACTCCACAGCTTCACCCACCTGGCCAGGCCTTTTCTTCCAATGTCTTCTCTGCTGCTACTTGTGCTACCGAGAAAATGTCTCCCTTCTGTAATTATGAAGGAAAAGCTTAAGTGGAGAACATTGAATCCAAAACTGTCAGCAACAAGCTGCTGAAAATTTCTTGCAACATGGGAAAAAGGTTTTGAAAATATTTATTTTTAAATTGTAAAAATTGTACAATCCAAGTGATTTAACTCAGGGCTTCATGCTTGCAAGGAAAGACATGTCTTTGCTGCTCATGCTACTCTGCTATGCCTCCTGCCATGGAAGACAAAAAGTAGTTTCCATTTGAACTCAGAAAAACATGTAGATTTTAGTTTATGAAGAAAGGATCTGGCCGGGTGCTCGTGTCTCACAGCAGTAATCCTAGCTACTCAGGAGCTTGAGATTTGAGACTTTTAGTTCAAAGCCAGCTTGGCAGGAAAGTCTTATTAACCAATAAGTAAAAACCCAGAACTGGAGCTGTGGCTTCATTGGTTGTCTAACCGAGAGCAAAGAAACTAAAGGACAACATACAGGAGGATGTGGAGACATCAAAACAGAACAACTTGATGCTCTGGCCAGGCCAAGCCATGGCTTTCAAATCACTCAGAGTTTAACAGATTTTTCCAGCCCAAGGGTCACATTCTGCAAAGTGGAGAAGAAGGGAGACAGGATCTGAGTCCCAGTCTCCAGAGGGTTTATCTCTGGCCAAACAGGCTGTGTGGCTGGAAGCTGACCTGTGGAAGCTTCTAGAAGTTCCCTACCTCACAGTATCTCTGCTGGCCAGAATCCTTCTCCCCAAAAAGCCCTGGTATCAGGAGCAGTTCCTCCAAACCGCAAAGCTGCAGAATGTGTCAGAGGGAGTTTAGATAACTTTATCCTAACTGATGTATGTATCTCCTACACATTTTTATGAATCAAGAAAGAAATATCATTGGGATTCTGTCCTTTATAGTGCTGATATTTCCATGGTTTGTAATTTATGAGTTTTCCTTTTTGTTTTTGTTGTCTTGTTTTGCATTAGGGCCTGGGTGCTGTGTCTTAGCTTTGTAGCTCAAGGCTTGCACTGAACCACTTGAATCACAGTTCCAGTTCTGGATTTTTACTGGTTAACTGGAGATAAGACACTCATAGGCTTTCTTTGTGTTAGCTGGCTTCAAACCAAGATCCTCAAGTCTCAGCTTCTTGATTAGTTAGGATTGCAGGTATGAGCCATCAGTGCCTAGCTTATGTTATGCTTTTTCATCATAGTTTTCTTAAATGAGCTCCAAAAGATGGATTTATTGGTGTATGTTTTGTTCTTCATATAAAAAACCGAGGTCTTTTTTAATTCTTTGCTGAGGATCTTAACTTAGGGTCTGGCACTTGCCAGCCAACTACTCTTACATTTAGCTAAATCCTCAACCATAACAGTAAGATTTCTAACTCTGGGAAACAAAAGAAAGAAACAAGATCTAAAAACTCATTGGAAAGGGGCTGGGAAGTTGGGTCAGTGGTAGAGTGCTTGCCTCACATGCATGAGGCCCTGGGTTTGATTCCTCAGCACCACATAAGCAGGAAAAAAAAAAGCCAGAAGTGGCGCTGTAGCTCAAGTGGTAGAGTGCTAGCCTTGAGCGGAAGAGCTGAGGGACAGAGCCCAAGGTCGAGAGTTCAGACCCCATGACCAGACCCCCCCAAAAAAAAACCTCATTGGAAAGTAGATTACTGAATAGAATGTAAAGGTAAATCACAAGATGAAGGCTGTGCAGGTGAAAATGTAGGCCTAGATAAATCCCCTTCCCTTTTCTCTCAGATTCCTGTTTTCAGTTTTTTTTTTTTGAGACAAGATTTCCCTCTTTAGCTCAAGCTGGCCTATGTCCCTTGTTTTTAGCATTAAGTTCCTGAGGAAGAATATGTAACTCACAGCTTGTGCCAATGGTGTCTGCCACCTATTTGCTTCTTGGTGTAGGCCAAGAATGTAATGTACAAATTGTCAGGTATCTAAAGTTATGCATACTCCCACTGGGTAGAATACTAGTACTGGTGGAAACCTTTATTAAAAGAAAGAAACATCTTTAGTGACAGTGTGAGCAGTAACAACATCATAAACTGGGGCTTCTGAGATACCTCTTCAGTGTTTTGATCTTTCTGGTTTTTGTCTGTTGGCCATGGGTCTTGAATTCTGGACCTGGGAGATGTCACTCACCTCTTCAGTTCAAGGTGAGTACTCTACCACTTGAGCCACAAAGCCATTGCCAGTTTTCTGGTCCTTTATTGGAGATGAAACTCTCATGGACTTTCCTGCCTGGGCTGGCTTTGAACCGTAATCCTCAGATCTCAGCCTCTTGAGTAGCTAGGAATACAAGCATGAGCTACTGATGCCTGGCCGTGTTTTGATCTTAAGAACAAAACATACACTCTGGAAGTTAGATCTGAGGATTGATGTTTGAGTCCAGCCCGGGCAAGAAAGTCCATGAGATCCATCTCCAATTATCCACCAAAAAAGTTGGAAATGGAGCTGTGGTAGAGCATTAGCTTTGAGAGAAAAAGGTAAAGGACAGTGCCAAGGCCCTGAGTTTAACCTCCAATATCAACACACACATGCACACACACGAAATCAAAGGAAAGAAAAGAACCATGCTAGGCTAAGTTTAACACACCCGAGGGAATAGGAAACAGCTGAAGATTCAATATTAACATGAGGAGAAAAACTACAATTTGAAGAATGAAGTAAACCCACTAATCTCTCAATGCATACAAATGCATTTTTTCAGATTACGTATTATATACTAGATCTAGTCCATTGGCATTCATTTAATATGGACAACTTGCAGGTTAAAATAGAAGTCAAACCTAGGGATAGAGTTGTATCTTGACTTATTGAAAAACCATCTGAAAATAACTCTTGATCTCTGAGCACTGCATCACCGCTGCAGCAGGTGTAGCACCCATTGTAGGACAGTGGCAGCCAAGAAGACTCCAGCCATGAGTCAATCCAGTAACCCCAACTACAAGGGCTGAAGCCAGAATGGGAGGAAGGAAAGACCCCCGAGTCCTGCCTTCCTTCTTGGTGGACTCTACTGCATGACCAGACCCATCTAGCACTGAGGTGCATTCTTGTATCCCCTCACCCCAATGGGTTCAGAAGGTGAGCACATTACTTCGAAATGGTGGCATCTGTAATGGCACCCACAATTGGGCCCACGTGGACCAGGAGGAAGACAGAGGTCCTCACAGCAAAGCCAAAGAGGCCCTGGGAACAGCCTGGCTGTAGCAGGTGCAGTACGTCTCCAGGTTCCTCTGATGCTGATGTGGGCATTCATGTGTGTCCCCTCACCTGCACTTCTGCTCCCACTGGGGGCACAGAGAGCACTTCCTTCCATGTGTGGGCCACCCAGGTATGGCACCGCAACTGGCCCATGCAGAAAAGTAAAGTGGAGGTCTGCGGTGATGCTGAAGGGGCTCCAGGTTCTGTCTCTTCAGTGATCTCAGTGTCAGTCATGACCCCATGGTCCCGGCTCAAGTCCCATGATCACTAACAGATACAGCAAAGTGGGGCAACCCTGGCTACCCGGATAAGCAGAAAGGCAAAAGGACTTGGTGGGAATCTGAGTCCTTGCCTTCCTTGTAGGGTGACCACTCCATCTGGCCCATGCACATGCTTCTCCTCACTCTCTATTAGAGTGTGTGGGGGTGGGGGAGGGAGAAGTTACCTCAAAACAGGGGAGTCCCCAGGCTGCAGCCTCCCTCATCCCACGTGGACCAGGGCACAGGTGCTTATACACTGAAATGTTAATTACAACCAGACATTAATACCTCAGGTAGGAATCTTAGTGTCAATTAGATTTTCAGTACTTACTCATTGAGCATCACTGAAACTTTGCTTCCTTTGACCTATAGCTGCCCATCTTCCAAACTGCTACCACTATCTTCCTTTTTGTTTCCTAGAGTTCAGCTGTTGTCATAGTTAGTTGATCCGGTCATATTTTTTGCTAACTCTTTTCCTCTTCAATTAACTATATCCATTAATAAAGTTCTCTCAAATTCCTTTGAGGAATGAGTAATATCTGTGTATACTATGTTACACACAGTTTTAATTATTTATCTACTCTTGCAAAATATCAATATGAAAAATCAAAGAGGTTTGAACATCAGTATTTATTTATAAATATATTTCTACAAATAACATTTATAAAAAAGATAACTTCTTCAGAATAAAGGGCTGAGATAAAGTTTCATGCCTGACAACTTACATACCCCTTGTCAATGGAGTTGTAGTCTGGGTGCATGTGACTGTCATGGAAAAGTCTGGTGATCTGCATGACTCAGAAGCAATAGTAACAACATGAACTAGGAATCAGCAAGAGACAAACCTGATTATTCTGAAAGTTGAAAGCATCAATAAATGAACTGAGAAGTAGATCTGAAATAAGAAAAGAAGAACAATTTCTGTAAGTGTAGTAAGACTGATTTACTGGAAAATAAAGTCAAATCATTCAGAAAGAAAATCTTTTCTAGATAAAGAAAATATCTAAAGTTTCTCAAGGTTTTTTTTAAAATAATCACTATTTTAGGGGAAAGATGACAGGTCTAGATAATATGGTAGCAGCTAGGTCCTTCTATGACAGGCCTCACACATTGGAGCAACAACCAGGAACAGGCTACAAGGGAGAAGGATTAGTGAGAAGTGATGAAAGAAAAAGCTGATGGTAAAGAATGGGGGAAGGATAACAATCATGACATCTTTGTGAGTATTATACAGATATATCAGAAAGAAGCTCTGTTAGGATGCAAAACCATTGCTGAATCTTACACACCTAAAAAGTCTTGTAAACAAATTTCATACAAAAGTGAGCACTAGAAGATATTGTTGTCTTTTCTATACAAAGGTACTGTGATAGAAAACACAAAGTGATATCCATGATGACATGAAAGTAGTCAGTCTTGATAATTATCTACATGGCAAGATACATTCTATTTTTTTGTCGGTTGTGGGCCTTGAACTCTGTGCCTGGGCGTTGTCCCTCAGCTCTTCAGCTCAAGGTTAGGGCTCCCACATCGGTTTTCTGAGTTGTTTATTGGAGATAAGAGTCTCCCAGACTTTCCTCCCCATCTGGCTTTGGACCTTGATCCTCAGATCTCAGCCTTCTGAGTAGCTAAGATTACAGGTGTGAGCCAGTGGCACCTGGCCAGGACAAGGTACAAGCTTGAAAATGAGAAAAAAAATAAGAAAAAGTTACCAAGCATGGATGATTCCCAAAAATATGAAGGAAAGAAACAGAGAATGAAGGGACTCTAGTCAGGAGATAATACATGTCACTAACAAATCATTTCAGCCAGGAAGTGCAAATAAATGAAATACAGTGAAGAACTCTGACAATGAAAAGAAAAGAAAAGGAAAATAAATATTTTTCAAAGGCATTTGGAACTGAGAGCCCAAGGCTCATGCTCATTATCTTACTCATTTCAAGGGCTAAGCTCTGTGGATCACACTTTCATATTAGGCCAAACACAAAAGCTTGAGAAACCAATTCTCCAAATAACTGGCAAACAAAACTGTACTGGAAGTGTAATTCAAACAGTAAAGTTAGGAGAGAAAATGTCAAGTGAGTATGTTGTAGGCTCTGATGAAGAGATCCAGTCTCACTACCAGAACAACAATGAAAAGATAGAAGGAAAAGACACTTAGTAAGGTGTAGTAAAATGTGGTGTGGGGCAAGGAAAAGTAGGAGGAAAGTGAGGGAAGTGGCAACAAGTTTGACAAGAAATGTACTTATTACTTTACTTATGTAACTGTAACCCTTCTGTAGATAGCCTTGAAAATAAAAAATATGGTAAAGATCTGAGAGAAATGCACAGCAATGATAGTAACTATACAACTCTAGATGTATGAACAAATGAGGAGCTTGAAAAAGAAACATCTCAGCAAAGACACAAAAGAAATATTAAAACTTCATCTCAAATTACCAGACTGTAACTCCAGCACTTAGAAGATTGAGGAAGGAAGATCCCTAGCCAAGGCCCACACTTCAATGAAACACCCTATGTTATAGTCCCCACAAAAATTCAAATAATGTTTCCATCAAAATCTAATGTTTCTAATTTGTTTTTAGAAATAGGAAAAACAAAGTTGCTCAATACAGAGATTAGATGCTAAGCATGTCAAAGCACCTGGATTTGATCCCTAAAAATCAAATGGACAGTGTGTGTGAGACAGACAAGACACATATAAAGGCAGAGACAGAAACAGAAGTAGGAAGAGAGAGAGAGACAGACACAGACCAAAAGAAGTAAGAAAATACAAATGGCCTGAAAGAGATTAGATGCATACCTTCCTAAGCCTGTAGAGTTCATAGACTTGATCACTAACAATCAAATGGATAGGGAAAATCAGAGGAAGAAAATGAGAGACAGAGAGATGGAGAGAGAGGGAGAGACAGAGAGAGACAGAGAGGCAGAGACAACGCACACACGAGAATGTTCTGGACTCAAAAATGGATTTGAATGTAGAAAAATCTTGAAGAAAAATAAAAAGTCTTTCTGTAACCACAAAAGTAGAATATCTACAGCTTTTAAGGATGAGATATTCTTTGCCTGAGGGAAGTAGAGTAGTATTTTGAAGATTGTAAGAAAGAGGCATGGGAAACATGCATTTGATAGGAGCAGAGGATGGAGATGTTGGGAAAAAGCCTGACCATCTAAGTCATTCTGGAAGACTTCAGGTCATACTGTTCTCATGGTCACACCAATGGGAGGAACAAAGAGGATTCTGAGTTATCTTGAGATTAAATGATGAAATAGGAAAGGAGTTAAAGTGGGGACAAGCACTAGAGTGAATTTTACACTTCATGTGGTTTTAAACAGGATTTTCCGTTAAAACAGAAAAAAAGGCAAGCAACTAACTGCAAAGGACCTAATTAATAACATTTAATGGAAATTATTTAAACTAATGCTCATCTTTAGAATACAACACTAATCTATATGTGGAATAGGGCATAGGTAGCTATGTTCAATACTATACTAAACAAAATATATCTTATTGCTTCATATAATATACAATATTGGTGCAATACATAACGTAAGTGAATTAGCTAAAGAAAGCACAAAATTAACAAAATTTCAGGATGTGCAGAGATGTACAAGGTCAAATTAGAGGTCTTTATGTGTGCTTCCAGTTCCTCTGGAATCTTCATTTACACTGTGGCCCCACAATCCAGTTCCCTGTTGGAAATGGGAAGAGAGCAGGAACCTGCAACACAGACACAGGTTCAGCATCACTGGGGAGATGAAGATATGAGGGAGGAGAACTCATTGGGGACAGAACAAAAAGGCTCCCCAGATCCTGAAAGTTGACCTTGGGCAGGGATTGGGTCCAACTCTAAGTCCTGCCTTGTGCCCTGTGCTCATGGGACTCTCTGTGGGAAGAGGGACTACTGGAGTGAATGTCAGTCACCTGAACAGACTTAGGAGGAAGGTACCTTCCTCCCCAGAGAAAGAAGTGTGGTTTCTACAAACCCAAGAAGGACAGGCTAATCACACACTGCAGGATCCCATGTGTTCTCACCCTCCAGATATGAAATTGAAGAGGGTGCTCTGTGATTTGGCCTCAACCCTTTCTTCCCAGGAGCCAACACAGAGCCCTGTGTTAAATATGGACAGCTGCCTGGAGTTCTCCTCCACTGTCCTTCAAATTGTAGAACATTCTTCTTAAAACTACCCCCAAACTGTCCTATTGCTTCTTAATTTAAATCAATAATTTGTTCTTTGACTTGCTTCCTCACTTTAGAAAATCATAGTATTCGAAGTGTTTCAGAATGTTTTCTAAATGAAGTAAAATCAGTTATATTTGTATCACTGAAGAAAAACTTCATAAATGAATTAGAAGAATGTGTAAAACTTATGATTCAGCATCCTTTAATCTCTCCAGGAGCATTGCATTGCCTTTAGGTGTGATCTTGTGTAAATTTCTATACAAAAAACATACAAGCTGGGCTAATACCTGTAATCCTAGCTACTCAGGAAGCTGAGATCTGAGGATCATGGTTCAAAGCCAGCCTGGGCAGGAAAAGTCCATGAGACTCTTATCTCCTCCAATAAACCACTCAGAAAACCAGAAAGGTGCTGTGGCTCAAGTGATAGAACACTAGCCTTGAGCTGAAGAGCTGAGGGACCGTGCCCAGGCCCATAGTTAAGCCCCACGATTGACAAAACACAACCACACACGCACACACACACACACGCACACGCACACACACATGCACACACACACTCAGGTAGAGACATGATGCTTGCAAATCTCAGGTAGACAAATGGTGTCCTCTGGTGACTCCAGGTTCCCAGAGGGCTCCAAAGCTGCTGGGACCAGAAGTTGGGCAATTATAAGCCAGTCTTGGATCCTGTAATATCCTCACTGAATACCAGAACCTGCTGAATGCTCAAAGGGAGGCAGAGGTTGGCTGGGTGGGCTGGGAGAATTCGCCCATTCCTGTCTGCATGTAAAGGTGTCTCGGCTGCTTCTCTCAATGCTGTGGTTCCCTGAGTGCCCTAAATGAAAATGGCAGAACTACTTCCTAAAGTCTCATACATCTAGGGAATCTCTGGTCATGCCACTGTTGACTTTGATGAGGTGGGAAGACAAGGCAGTTCTTCCAGTGAGAGCTGAACCACACCACACTCTTGACAGCTCCCACAGGGTCTCTTTGTAATTCCACTGGCTGAACATGCAGGCACTCAGCAGGGCAGGAAAGCAGCAGGCAGAGAATGATCTTCTCCAGGCATTCTTGACTGCCTGGAGATTGTTATTTCTCCTATTTCTATGTGTGGTCACAAACACACTAGCTGCCAGTCTGGATGTTACTGAGTATTCCTTCTGTGTGTAAAATTGTAGGAGTGTGAGATTATGTGCCTGTCCTGCATCTTAAACTCTGCACCTGGGCATTGATCCATTCACACTCTTTCCCTTTCTTTTCCTTTTCCCCTTTCCAGTACTTACTCATGCCTGTTGTTTAACCAATGATTCCAATGCAGCACATATAATCCAAAAGTTCCCCAAATGCCTTCACTTGGATAACCGTGATGTGTTGCTTCACCCTGAAAAGTTGTCCTCTGAACATGAGAATTTAAATTTCTTCATTAAATTGGCTTAAAAACCATGAATAATGAAATATCACAAAGTGGCACTCCCTTACTATGGCAGTTGAGATCAAGCTGGCTCACACTTTTTCCTGTTCTTTACTCACTCTCCACATCCTCTCTGTAAGCTCAGAGTAATCCAAGGCTTTCAGTAAAAATATTGTAGTCACTTGAAACCCTTAAATGAAAAAGAGTTGAGGAAGGAATTATCTCTCAACACATCATTTCCACTACTGAATCATGGCTCCAATCTCCAACTGTTAATATGAGTTTGAAACTTTGATGTGAACCCAGGGAGACCAATCTGAGACCAATGTTAGACACCAGGGTAGGCTTAGAGCTATTGCCCATAAGAAGATGGGGATGTTCTGTATGTGCTATAAACACATATGCTGGCAAAAAGGAATGTGGCTGTTGAGATAAAGTTCTGAATCTTTAAAGATAAGCATTAAAAGAAAAACAATACTTCCTTGTAGTGACTTGCATTTTGGAAGGCAAAGTCCTACAGTCTTAAAATGAGAGACTTACCTTGTTTTGTGTGGGTGTTCCTGGCAGAGGGTTTATTACAGTGATCTGATCATTCATATTGAAACAGTTCTGAAATTCATGCACAGGGACTAGGTGATCTGTGATGCCATCAAGAAATCAATACAAGGCAGTCTAGTCAGGCCCAGATGGATACCTGCCTGGTCCATCTCCCTCTATGCAGAATTAACAATAACAGTAGAATCAAAAGGCATGAAAAACACTATTCTCCAAGACAAGATCAGGACCTAACAAATGTTGGGCACAACAGGGCGAATAAATTGAGTACAGAAAGCTTGACAGCTGAGAGAGATTCTTGCCTAATGCTTAGGCATCAGTTGGTAATCTCAAGTAACATAGGTTTGAGCTCTAGCATGGATGACAAGCAATGAGGATAACACAGGCTTGCCACTGCAGTGCCCAGCCAGGGCCAGGATCCAACCCTGTGTCACTGGAATGATGTCATGTTTAGGACTGGCCTTTGTGAGATATAGGAGACACTCACTGAAACTGATGGCATCTGGGTCATTCAAAGGGCCATCAAAGAGCATCCATATCCATCCCTATCACTGGCTATCAGAATTTTCCAGAAGCAGATGAAAAGCAGAAAATGGTTACTTTTCCAGGCCTGTATATCCACTATAATGGAGATAATGTACCTTCTGTCTCTACAAATATATGTCCTGCCAGTCTACCAGGAGCTTGGTAGCAGACTCCTGCTTTCTGTCAACAACTTCAGTTGTCATCACACAGGAAAATGAAATCATAAAATGAAAGGTACTTGTTCTCTTTAAGATTTTAGAAAGAGACCTAGACAGCAGTTCTGGCAGCAATAAGGACCCCGTATCCTACTCATTTCTAGTGAGTAGGTGCTACATGAGATTGGGTCACTCAGGTGAAGTGGGGAAGCTGATTCTCCTGACCACAACCATGATTCCACTATGACCTGCCATGGCATAGGTGAGATTTATGTTTTCTACTACCAATAGAAATACTGTCCCTCTTTGTGAACTCAAGATTCTTTCCTGCTAACTTCCTAGAAGATAGGGTTGGCTATCATAGCATGTCTCCATCAGAACTACTGGGAAACTATAACCTACATATGCAACATGTCTAGGATACTGATGCTTCAAGTGTAGCATCTATGAAATAACTGGCATTTAACTCTAGCTCTTTCTCATGTTTTGTAGTAAAATTGATCATAGCTACAACAAAATAGAATTTCAGAAAATAATAGTCTCTTTACACAAATATCTGATTGGATAAGTTACTAAGGTCATCACTTCATATTATGTTTGTTTATCTTGATGGAACTGAGCTACCATGATATCCATTGATGCATAGACCTACCCAAGTAATGACAACTATTTTAAGTGGTAGGTATAGGTATAGTGACCTTATGTATTTTCTGCTATCATAAGACACCATTTGCTTTTTTGGAAAGTGAAAAATTTTACCTTTGTCCTAGACACAAGGCACATGATCACTTCATCCCTTAGAGAGATCTATTGCTTCTCTTCACATTACTGTGTTTCTCCCTAGAACACAAAGAGCATGACCAGGCTCAAAGAAGGAAGACAAATTTTGCACATGGTCATGGTGCTTCCTTCCTCTAGTTACTTTATCTGAAGGTCAAAGACCTACCTCCCCATAATTGCCTCCTGTGTCAAATATAATTTCATTAATTCACCCACATTTATAATAGTGTAGTATTAATCATGATTGATTATTGAAAATATTGACCTTTCAAGTAGTAGATTGTTAACCATGAACATAAAAGCTCATGGCCCTCAGTTCAAGCCTCAAGACCAGCACAATCAAAAAGATGGAAAAGATTTACTTCCATGTTACAGAATAGGATGAAAACAAAGCTACTGATTCTGGCATAATTTTAATTAGCCTGGGTGAAAACGATTCCAAATTATCTATCCATTATCTGAAATTCAAGCTCATCATGGAAAATTTCACAGTTGGAAGAAAAGAATAGGAAAATCTGTATGTATATGGTGTGATCTCCAGGATGGTTTATATAAGAAAATCAAGGTGTAGCCCAATGCACTGAAAATTGCTATTCAAACTTGAAGCTGAAGCCAGAATGCATGTTCGAAGCATACTGCATTGTCTGCCTTTTGCTTAGGGGTAGAAGAGAGAGAGAGAGAGAGAGAGAGAGAGAGAGAGAGAGAGAGAGAGAGAGAGAGAGAGAGAGAGAGAGAGAGAGAGAGAGAGAGAGAGAGAGAGAGAGAATATATTCAGTAACAAGGGACAAGAGGGTCATTGGCTAAACCAGTGTTTCCCTTGGTGAACAGCCCAAATGAGTTAGCATAATGGAACTTTTCCTGAATATTGAACTTAAATTCCAGCAGTACTGAGTTCTAATACTAATTCTACTCCTAACAGCCATAATGACTTTTTCCCTTGCTGCTACCTAACACAATTGTTATACATGGATTGATTTATGTGAGACTGGGATCCATTTGCCTGCCTATCATTGAATCCTAGCACCTGCTAAGGAACCTGGTGTGTGATAGGTTGGTTTATGGAAAAAGAACCTTCTTTGTTTGTTTTTGTGCTAGGGCCTTGCTACTTTCACTTCACTTTTTCTGCTCAAGACTGGCTCTCTACCACTTGAGCCACAGTTCCATTTCTGATATTTTGGCAGTGATTGGAGATGACTTCAATGGACTATTCTGCCCAGGCTGGCTTTGAACCTCAATCCTCAGATCTCAGCCTCCCAAGTAGTTTAGGATTACAGGCATGGTCACCAATGCCAGGCATGGTAAGTTATTAAATATGTGTTGAATAGATGAGTAAATAAGTGTGAAATGGGATGGCTTATTAAGTTTTCTCATCTGGAAAATGGAAAATAAGAATAGAACCTACCTAGGATTTGGTGGGAATTAGTGAGGTTATATCTGTAAGTGCTTCCGTCTTTCCTGTTTGTTCCTTGATCTCAGAGTCTGAAAAAGTCTTAATGGCTCAGCTCATCCTCCACCTTCTGATCCCAGCCAGGCAGATCGTAGGTCAACGTCTAGTCCATAGAGGAGGTGGAGGCCAGTCCACAAAGCATACTAGCCACAAAGCTAAATAGACATTTTAGAACAGGGTGCCAACCAGGAATTCTTTCTGCAGACATCTGAAATATGTCTGCTAAAGGGGAATTATAAATTTCCATTTATTAGGCAATAAAAATCAGCATTATTAGGTAATTTTTGTGTGGGAGCTCAGTTGGAGTAAAGACACAGATAATGTCAGGGGTTGACCTGGGTCACCTCTCAGCTCCACTTTCTTCTGACTTTTTCTCAGAAAAAATTAGGGGCTTGGCATTCTCACTCTGGAAACTGAGGAAAACTGAGTAGAACAACAGGATAAGGTAGGGGTGATTACAAGGGATAATGTAGTCACATTAGACTAGAAACAGTATGGGCTGCTCAGCCCTTAGAACTGTCAGGTGCTGGGAAGGGCAGTGATGGAAACCCAGAGACAAGGTAGTTTCAAGAAGGTTGTGTGAGAGGATCTGAGACATTGCTTGTGGACAAAGCCAACCTGTGGCATAATTCTGATAGAGATCTGGAGAAAAAACAAACCGCCACCAACAGAACATCACTTTACTGTGGCTCTGAGCCCATTGTGTCCAATGACAGTAGAAAAGACTTCTGTGCATGCATTTGTCAAGCGAGAGATGAGGGGAATCTGGGATATAACACTTGAACTTCTGTCCTATGCTTTTAATGAGTCAGAGAGGATGTGTTAGCTTGAAGTAGTCTCAGTTTATGATCAAAGGGCAGATTCAAGAGCTAAATAACAGGATATCAGGAAGCAGTATGGTAAAGGGATACTCAGAGACAGGTCTTTAGCCAGGCATCAGTGGCTCATGCCTGTAATCCTAGCTACTCAGGAGGCTGAGATCTGAGGATCATGGTTCAAAGCCAGCCCAGGAAAAAGTCCCAATGAGACACTTCTCTCCAATTAACCACTCAAAAACCAGAAGTAGTTCTGTGGCTCAAGTGGTAAGCACTAGCCTTGAGCACAAAGGGGCTCAGGAACAGCACCCAGGTAGTGAGTTCAAGCCCCATGACAAAAAAAAAGAATAGGTCTTCACACTGATCACTGGGGTAATGTCATGAACTTCCTTATGTCCTGTTATCTATCACAATTCTGTGTGAACACAACAGGGCAAACACACAAATCAGCAGGTTTCTGCTGGCATCAGGTTTTCCCTGAACATACCATTCCATCATGCTTTCTGCAACAGTCTTAGTTCCCAAGGGGCTCCTGGCCACCACAGGAAATCCTGGCCCTGACAGCCGCCTCCCCCCCACTCCTTCCCCCTGCCTCAAAGGCTGAACCCAACAGGAAAACAAAACAAAGAAGCTCATGGAGGAATTCTGTATGGTCTGTCTGAGCCTAAGCAAGATGTCCTGGATAAGCCTCACAAGGGGACTTGCATCCAGTGTTGTCTCATCTGACTGGAGAGGCCACTATTTCCTTGAGTTAGTCTACATAACACCTGCAGAATTGCACCTCTTGTTTCATATTTGCCTTCTGGAGTCCAGATTCTCCCCTCTGGACTGATCCCTGTAGCCAGAGAATAGAGTGTTCTGATTGGCTAAGCCAGGTGAGAGTGGAGTCAGTTCTGATTAGATTGGAGCTGTCTACTTTCCTGGCCACAGTTTCCTAACAAGGACCAGTCTTATCTTTCTGTGGCTCCTACACTCACCAGCCAGTTGCTATCCAACAAATTCAATCTTTTCATCCACGGCAGACCCCTTATTACCAGCAAAGACCACCATGCACGGCTTTCTGTATATCCTTTGACATTAGAGCCAGAGCACGATCTCTCTGGTCCCATAGAAGTTTGCTGGAAGGTGCGACCTAGTGGAATGTCAGCTGACCTACTGCTTAAATGAGAAGGCCTAGTGGTGTTTTAAAGCTCAGAAAACCATTGGTGGGGCAGTGACCTCTAAAAATGACTATCGAGAGAAATCACTAGGCGATAGCTGGGTCAAGTTCCAGCCTTATTGATTTGTTGGCCTGGGATAGAGGGTGAACAACTAGGATTTGTTTTGTTTTGTGTGTGTTGGTACTAGGGCTTGACCTCAGGGCTTAGGCACTGTCCCTTATCTTTTGTGCTCAAGGCTAGCACTCTCCCATTTGAGCCACACTTCCACTTCTGGTTATCAGCTGGTTAAATGAAGGTAAGAGTCTCAGAGATTTCCCTGTCCTGGCTAGCTTTGATACACCATCCTCAGTTCCCTGTCCCCTGAGTGCTAGGATTACAGGTATGAGTTAAGCCACCAGTGCCCGGCTTAACACCCAGGGTTTTTGGCTTTTTTTTTTGCCAGTCCTGGGGCTTGAACTCAGGGACTGGGCACTGTCAAGCTTCTTTTTGCTTAAGGCTAGTGCTCTACCACTTGAACCACAGTGCCACTTTTGGCTTTATATTTACATAATACTAAGGAATCAAACCCAAGACTTAATTCATGCTAGGCAAGCACTCTAAGGTGGTTCAACCTTCCCAGTACTATATCCAAGGTTTTTAAGTCCTTATGAGATTCTAACATGCAGGACTGGGTCCTGCATAATATCCAACTCCCTCATTTATAGGGGTGCCCATGGAAGGGAGATACCCTTAAAGAAATTCAGATTGTTAGGAAAATTCTTTTGACTGGCACTCCACATCTATCTTTAATTTGTACTTTGTTCTTCCTCATACTGAAATGAAAAGTAATTTAACAGGCAACACTCTCTTTTCTAAGTTCTGACAATTCTGTGATAAGGCCAAGAGTCTGGTTCTCTTTATGTACCTAATGTCTGCAGCTGACTCTACTGGTTGATGTACCTACCCAAAGACACAGACTATTTATTTGAGATTTGTACCCTTCTCTGTTTGGTTTTTCAGGGACTAGTCTCCTTGAGGCATCTTACAGTATCTTTTTTCTTGGTCGGTCATGGGGCCTGAACTCTGGGCCTGGGCACTATCCCTCAGTTCTTCAGCTCAAGGCTAGTGCGCTACCATTTCAGCAGTGCCACTTCCAGCTTTTTCTGCTTATTTGCTATTGAGGAATAGAACCCAGGGCCTCATACATGCAAAGCAAGCACTCCACTATGAGCCACCTTCCCAGCCCCTCTTGCAGTGTTTTGATTGAATAATTTCCCTTTACAGTTGGCAGGTTTGGTTGATTTAATTGGCATTGTATTGTGGAAATAACAAAGTAGACTCCAGGAGACAGAGAGGCAATTCCCTGAAGGTCATTTCAAATGCATACCCTGAAAGTCTATTATTTTTATTCAAAGTAGGAGCTAAAATGCCACTAAATACAGACTCTAGAGTCTTGTTCTCTGTCTGACCCTTTAATTCCCATCCTGCTTTGCAAGACTGTGCCCCAGAAGTTTAAGTAAAAGACTTGAAAGAGGTCTGTGAATGTGGCTAATGGTAGAGTGCCTGCCTAGCATGCATGAAGCCCTGGGTTCAATTCCTCAGTACCATACATATAGAAAAGGCCAGAAGTGGTGCTACATAGCTCAAGTGGTAGAGCACTAGCCTTGAGCACAGAGAGGCTCAGGGACAGTGGCCAGGCCCCAATTTTAAGCCCCAGGGCTGGCCAAAAAAAAAAAAAAGACTTGAAAGAGTTGGGACCTGGCAGCTTATGCCTGTAACTAGCTACTCAAAAGGCTGAGATCTGAGGACCATGGCTTGAGGCCAGCTGAAACAGGAAGTATGGGAGATACTTATAACCAAGTAACCGCCAAAACACCAGAAATGGAGCTGTGGCTCAAGTGTAGAATAGAGTGATAGCCTTGAACAAAAAAAGCTCAAAGACCTGAGCTTGAACCTGAGTTCAAGCTCCAGGACTGGTGGACATGCACGTGCATGCCTACACACACACACACACACACACACACACACACACACACACACACACACACACACAAACGCAGTGCACGTGCTTGCCTACACACACACACACTCATACACACACACACACACACACACACACACACACACACGCAGAGAACCCTAAATGAAATTTGTAAATAAATGATACTAATTCTTAAAAGGCTACCAATTGTATGACATGCTATAAAAGGAAAATTATATAGCCAGCAAAAAAAGTGGTTGCCATAGGTAGGGTTGGGGAAGGAGGAAGAGGAATAAAGAGGGAAGAATAGAAAGGATTTTTTTTTGTTGTTGTTGTTGATGATCATGGGGCTTGAACTCAGAGCCCTGTCTGGTTTTTTGGTGTTTAATTGGAGATATCTGTCTTACAAACTTTCCTGACTGGGCTGTCTTTGGACTAGTAGCTGGGATTACAGGTGTAAACCAGTCCCACTGCGAATTATATGTGAGAGCCAAAACCACCTGGCTGCAAAGAATTTTTCTTTTAGGCCAGTGAAACTCTATACAATTCTGCAATGGTGAACATGTCATTACACAATTGTCCAAAGCCAATGAATGTACAACACTAAGTGTGAACCCAAATGTTCACTATAAAGCTCTGGATAATAACATGTTAAGTACTGTAGTTAATAATGTAGTTAGATAAGAATCTCACAGACACCCAGTGTTAGTGGCTGAAGCCTGTAATCTTAGCTACTCAGGAGGCTGAGATCTGAGGATCAGGGTTCAAACCCTGCCAGAGCAGGAAAGTCAGTGAGTCTCTTCAGTTGATCACAGAAAAGGCCAAAAGTGGCTTTCATCAATGTTAGCATGCATGCTTTCATGAGTGTGTGTGGGAGGAGGGGTAGAGGAATACAAAACATTTAAGTACCTTCTCCATTTGGTTGGGAACTTAAAATTGCTCTAAAAAATAAAGGCTACTAAAACCAAACAAGAAATAGCAAAATGTACACATGGTCCTCCTCATGAGGCTTACAGCCCAATCGGAAAGCCCAATGTCAAGTGTTACACAGCAGCCATTAATGGTGTGCCCTTGAATAAGCAAGCCAATGTTAAAAGTACACATAGCAGGGTGTGCTGGCTCATGCCTGTAATCCTAACTACTCAGGAACCTCTGGTTGAAGGATCTTGGTTTGAACCTGGTCTAGACAAGAAAGTCCAAGTGACTCTTATCTCCAAATAAGCATACATACACACACTCACACACACACACACACACACACACACACACACACACACACACACGTGCAAGCATGCCAGCAATGGAGCTGTGGCTCAAGTAATAGAGTGCTAGCTGTAAGTGCGTGCATGCACATGCACACACACACACAGACACACACACACAAAATGTAAGAAGTGGGGTAGGGGAGATTTTCTTTTGTGCAAGGAGATCAGGTTTCTCCAGGAATGTGTCAGTAGAGCTTGGTGAGCCCAAAGAGAGGAGGGGGACTCACTGGAGATCCAGAAGACACATGTTTTTTCAGGCTTGCTTTTGGCTAAGCAGATCTCTGTTTCCAGCCTGGAAATCACACCATTACACTCCTCCTTACTTAGTAGATAAGGAAATGGGGGCTAAAGATTTCTGATGATTAGGTGGGAAACTGGAGACACAGTCTGTGAATAAGCAGTTTGTTAAACAATATTAAAAACAAGCCATACACTGTGACTCATGCCTGTCATCAAAGCGACTCAGGAGGCTGAGATCTGAGGATTGTGGTTCAAAGTCAGTCTGGGCAAAAAACCTTATCTTCCTTTAACCAGTTAAATAACAACAGCAATGAAAAGCCAGACATGGAGGTGTGGCTAAAGTGGTTGAGTGGAAAACTAAGCAAGAGAGCAAGCCCTAGTACCAGCACACACATACACACACAATCAATTAATCAATCATTAATTAATAAAATACGTTAAAAACATGTTGACCCATATACAAGTGCCTCTAGCCTGGGGGATCCACTCTTCTTTCACAACCCCTTGGCTCAAGGCTTTGGCCTCATTAGCTTGAGGTCCCATGATGAAAGGCACCCAGTTGGTTCAGCATGCACCAGTCAGCACCCAACAACCCAACTCCTACACTTTTTCACAGCTCCTCCCAGTAGGGGAGCAGGGGCAGAGCGGGATGTACCATTGCGGCTCAGGAGGGGGGAGACCTAACGTTGGATGTCAGGGTTGCCCCCGGGTAGACTGAAACCCTTCATGAAAAGATGGAAGTCAACATCTACAGGTGTGTGCTAGGAAGTCTGTAAGAGGGTGTTGCAGGCCTGGTGGCTCCACTGTGCCCGACATTGGTGTTGGAGGTGGAGATAACCCCCCACGGTGGTGACTTAGTGGTAGTGCAGCTCAGTTGGAGCTGGGCCAGCGCCTTCGACCACTCCTGCTCTTGGAGCTGCTGCCGCATGCATGCATGGGCATGGGCACAGAGCCTGGAGCGGGCTGCGCAAAGGGGCCAGCAGGAGGGGTGGGGCTGACTGTCCCCTGTGAGGCAAGGAGAAGTGGCTTCTGCAAGCAGTGGCTCTGGTACTGGCGGCCCTGATCTTCCTGCCCAACATGGGGCTATGTGGGCAGCTTGACAGCATCCCAGGGAGGTCGGGAGCAGCGGCGGTCCCCGTGGTTGGACAGGTGAGTGCCTTGGGTGTGGTGGGGCTAGGGATGCTCCCGCCCCCCTCCCCCCTTCTCTGGTTTTACTTCAGACATTCAGCTCCTTCTCTCTCCTCAACCTCCTGTCAGTGTCCTCAGAGGCAGCCCCTGAAGAGTCTGCCCTTCTTTCCATTCCCACCCCCCCAGATGTGGCAAATTGAGGCTCTGAGGACAGGGATTTGTCCACTCTGCAGAGTCAGAATTAGAACCCAGGGCCCTTAGTGCCAATTATGTAGTCTTATTTCTATTTTCCATACTTTACAGTTTGTCCGCCTTTCCATTGCCCTCTCCTGTGGTCACACCTGGTCCAGCGTTCTCTTTCTGAGTAGTACCCTCTTTGCACATGCCGGTATCCCCAGGGTGTGAGGCTTTCTGTAGGACCGGTTCCCCCATCACTTCTGCTCCCCTCCCTCACCCCCACCTGGTGATCCTGCTGTTTTTACTCAGGTCAGTCCCTTTCACGTTTTGCCATTTGCACAGGGACCTGTGGAACACCCTGCCCCTTTTCCCTATTCTTTCACTGTCCTATTTTTGTGTCAGGTCCTGTGAATTCCTTGGGGAGTGAGTGCAAAGATCCTCTTGGAGCTTCCGGTCCCTTGGATGGGGTGAAAAGTCAATTTCTGGTTCTTGAGGAACATGCCACCTTTGACCCTCCCGGAGTATAAAGGTGTCCTGGTGGAAGGATCCCCCAAAATGTCCCAGAGTGCTGTCCCCTGAGGGCAGAATCCCACATACCTTCCTTCTCTACTTCTTTCTGATAGGATGAGATATATCTTGTACCCCAAACTGTGATAATAATTGTTTTTGCCTCTTTGAAACTCACTCATGTCTCACGTGTGTGTACATGCATATGGACTAAATTGGCATTTTTCTTCATGTGCATGTGTGTGCATGCTCAGATCATGGCTCTTGAACTCAGGCCCTGGGTGCTGTCCTTTACTTGTTTTTCACTCATGGCTGGTACTCTACCACCTAATCCACAGCTCCACTTCTGCCTTTTTGGTGGTTCATTAGAGATAAAAGTCTTACAGACTTTCCTGGGTGGGCTGGCTTAAAACCAGGATTCTTAGATCTCAGCCTCCTGAGTAGCTAGGATTACAGGTGTGAGTTTCCAGCTCCTGGCTTGGATTAACATTTTCCTGCTCAATCACATCACTCTACCTCTCTCATCTCCTGGCAAATCTATGCATGCTTGAATTGCTTTGTATATTGGGACATTTCAGATTTGCTTAGGGGATTTTTGTGGTCCATGGGAAGTGGGTAATGTTCATATCAGGGTCAGAATTGACTGTTGGCTGCCCTCAAGGGAAGAGGCTGACTTTTTGAGGTTGATGGGTTTTCCTTTCTCCTCAGTGTCAGGCTGCTGCCTGGCCATTCTGGTATCTTGAGCACAGACAGTTCTTTGCCACAAGGTGGATCAATTGGAGCTTAACAATTGCTCTAGTTAATTGTTGCAAACCATCCAAGAGGAGTTGGCTTGATCTTTATGGTACATCTTAACTGTTCAGAAACTGAGGAAAGTTAGCAATGGCCTTTCCTAAACCCTGAGTTCAAACCCTGATAGCCAGCCTAGCCTTTTCCCCCTTAAATTCTGTGTCTTGTATGTTTTTCTTTCTTGAAATCTCCTTCAATTCCTATCCTGTACCAGTATCAGGGTGAAGAGGCCAGAGCTGTGTTAGGCTTTGTCATTAACTTTCTGTATGTGCTTATCATCCACCAACTCCATCTTTTGGTTCGGTTGCCAGCATTCTGTGATGTGATTAGTAAGTGCACACAGAGCTACTGCTTTTTCCTGGGCTTTTGTCTTTGACAGCCTCTCTAGGTTCAGGGGTTCTATATTGGCAAAGCCCTAGGCAAAGGGGGTGTGTCCTGCCCAAGTGCACGTCTCCTGTGGAATAGCTGTGACCAGGTCTAAAAGAGCTCTTGACAGGCTGCCTTTGCCTAAAGAAAGTTGTCATATTTCAGTTAAGGCAGGTGCCAAAGAAGTTCTGATTTTCATTTCCTATAGACCTAGATGTGTAGAGAGGAGGCCAAGGTTAACTGCCAGTTTGGCCTGAGCTTTCAAAGAAAATTACTCACATGTACAAGAAGGTCTTGATTGAATAAAGCAGACTTTGGGGCAGAAAGAGTGGAGAGCAACAGCTGGATGGATGTTCCTTGGAACTCTGACCTGCAGTGTGTGGATAGCTCATGGGGCAGTTTTAATTCTTGTTTAATTTCTTTTTCTCTGGAATAGCATAAAGAGGAGGAGGACGAAGTGGTGAATGGGATTGGTGTTTCAAGTCTTGTCAACTGGTTGTTCTTCCTTTACAGAAAATTTCTCCTTCCTGGGTGCAGCAAAGAGCTCTTTTGCAATGATAGGCTTTTCTAGGTGCTATAGGATGCAGCATTCAGCTGCTGCCTTTCAAGAAGATCCTGCCAAATTTCCACACAGCCCTTTCGTGTTCTATTCTCTTTGTAGAGGCAGAGCCCTGGGCTTGGCCTTCCCAGTTAGTTCCTTGTTTGAATGGCAGCTGGCCTCGAAGGAAGAGGCTGACTTTCTTCCAGTCCTCATTCCACACTATCCCTGAGCATGCATGTAACACATCATGCTGCTGTCTGGGAAATCTGCTATCTGGAGCACTCTGCACCATTATGAAGCATTGACAGTTGGTTCTAAGATCAGTCTGTCACTCTGGTAATTGTTGAGAACTTTCCCACAGTACCTCCTCATTGATCTTCCTGGCAGAATTAACCACAGAGGCTCTGGAAGGAAGTCTTGACAGGACTTTTGTCCTAAAGAAAATTAGGTTCCTTGTGGATTTGAGAGAAGTTTATCTGAGGGCAACATGCCCACTATTTGAATAGTCCTCAACTCTTTGATTCCTCCACTGAAGATTAAAAGAGCATTTAGCTGTCATCTGTTAGAATGTAAGTCACAGAACTGCCACCCAGTTCATCCTCAGTGTATCTCTGGAACTGGGCAAGACATCTGGTTTATAAAGGACACATAATGCTTCTAGGGTTTCTGAATTCAAGTGGTCAGACAGCTGGCTTCTCAGAAAGCTGCAAACCAAGTAGGAAAGCCAGCCATGTAAAGAAATACCTCGAAGTGAACTTGGTTAACTGGAAATATGTCCTATACCAGTTAATTTTGCTTCTAATGACGTTTGAGCTGTATGACCCAGTTGTGTGCATGTCTTTTGTATTTTGCGTATACCTGACCTTCTGCATCTTGTACTTGGATCATAGTCAGAAAGAGAAAGACTTGAATGAGACTTTTGCTTCTCCAACAACCACAATGGCATGGGGAATGGAGGTAGCTTTTGTAACCTTTGTAGCATGTACAATTCAATGGGGAAAGGATGTAGTCTCTTGTAGTTCCTGTGGCCAAGAAATGCATCGTGGCCTCAGTAGGTGAAGATGTCTTGACATAGTGTGTTTTTTAAGTACATAGCACATGTTGTAGCACTTGGAAAAATGGATTTTTGCTGAGTGAGTGTTAAAGTGGGAGGGAGGTGCTTGAGAAGTCACTAGTCCATTATGGAAACAGGCAGAAAAAGGGACATCACTTACTCGAGTTCTCACAGGAGGAATGCAGACATGAACGCAGTGCTCTTCAAGTCATCTGTGTTCTGCTGCAAAGACTTTCCCTCGTGAGTCAAATTTTCATGCTGCAGTTTTGGTAGCCAGTACTTAATTACACCATGTGTTGCTGGAACCTCCCCACCCAACACACACACACAAACACACACACAAACACACACACACACAACCCTACCTTTTGTGTGTTTGTGTGTGTGTGTGTGAGTGTGTCTGTGTGCGTATGTGCCCACACATGTGTCAGTCCTGGAGCTTGTACTCAGGGCTTGGGTGCTGTCCCTGAGCTGATTTTGCTCAACGCCAGTGCTGTACCATATGAGCCACATCTCTGGTTCCCAGTAGGTTCCCTCCCAATTTTAGTACTTAATTGGACACCAGAGTTTCATGGTCTTGTTACATGGGCTGCCTTTGAACCATGCATGATCAATAGATCTTAGCCTCCTGAGTAGCTAGTGATACCTGACTTTTTTGCAGATCCATTTTTGTAAATTTTCTTTCCAGCCTCTTTACTTTATATTATTTTTGGTGGTACTGAGGTTTTAAATTCAGTGCCATGCATTTGCTCATTTGCTTGCTTGGCCAGGCTCTACCACTTCATCCACACATCCAGCTTGCAGAGTCTCTCCCCCCCTCTCTCTTTCTCTCTGTTTTTTTTATTTTTTATTTTTTGGTCGGTCGTGGGGCTTGAACTCTGGGCTTGGGCGCTGTCCCTCAGCTCTTTAACTTAAGGCGAGTGCTCTACCACTTGAGTCACAGAGCCACTTGTGGTTTTCTGGTGGTTTATTGGAGATAAGAGTTTCATGTACTTTACTGCCCAGGCTGGCTTTGAATGGCGATTCTCATATCTCAGCTTCCTGAGTACTAGAATTACAGGTGTGAGCCACTGGCTCCTGGCTTCTGGTTATGTTTTTTGGGGGGGGATCCGGTGGTGAGGCCAGAACTCTGAGCTTGGGTGCTGCCCCTCAGCTCTTCAGCTCAAGGCTAGTGCTCTACCACTTGAGCCACAGCTCCACTTCTGGCTTTTTTATTTTTGCTTATGTTGTGCTGAGGAATCTAACCCAGGACCTCAGGCATACAAGGCAAGTGCTCTACCACTGAGCCACCTTCCCAGCCCCTCTGGTAATTTTTATATGTATTTTATTGTACAAATATTGTACAGAGGGATTACAGGTACATGAGTAAGGTAATGAGTACATTTCCTATTGAACATTATTGTTACCTCCTCCTTTGTTTATCCCCTACCTTCCCTTCCCTCCCCACCTCCCTCAGCTCCCCCTCCACCTCCCTCAACTCCCCCTCCCAGCGAAGTTGTGTCTTCTACATCTCATTGTTACAATGGGTCAACCTGTATCCTTATTTAAGCATTTTATTATTTCCTTTCCCTCGTCAAATTACAAAAATGTATTTATGAGATGCAGGGCACTGGAATCAAATACAGTGAAAACAGGGAGGAGAACAAAAAAAAACATAGTACATTATAAATACGTTAAAAACAATAGCAAGAAAGGAAAAATCACTGTGTCCCTATCTTGGTGGTCCTTTTGCTTAACATCATCTTATATGGTCGTATGTACATAGCTTTTCACCTTTCCTGCTTGTCCTAGACATATACTAGTTATTTAAAATAAGGGAAACCATAGGACCTATGTGTCTTGGGGCCTGGCTTACTTCACTTAAAAAATATTTTCCAAGTCTTTCCATTTCCTAACAAATGGGGTGATGTCATTCTTTCTGATGGAGGCATAGAATTCCATTCTCTCTCTCTCTCTCTCTCTCTCTGCCCCCCTCTCTATATATCATATTTTGTTGATCCATTCATCTACTGAGGGGCATCTGGGTTGGTTTCATATTTTAGCTTTGTAAATAATGCTGCAATAAATATACTTGTGCTGGTTTGCTGGTTAATTTTTAAGATGAGGGTTCGTGAATGTTTCTGCCCTTGCTAGCCTTTTTCTTTTCTTTTCTTTTCTTTTCTTTTCTTTTCTTTTCTTTTCTTCTTTTTTTTTTTTTGTCGGTCGTGGGGCTTGAACTCTGGGCCTGAGTGCTGTCCCTCAGCTCTTCAGGTCAAGGCTAACACTCTACCACTTGAGCTACAGTGCCACTTCCGTTTTTCTGGTGGTTTATTGGAAATAAGTTTCACGGACTTTCCTGCCTGGGCTGGTTTTGAACTGTGATCCTCAGATCTCAGCCTCCTGAGTAGCTAGGATTACAAACGTGAGCCACTGGCGCCCAGCTTCCTTGCTAGCCTTAAACTGTGTCCTCCTGCTCTCAGTCACCTGAGTTGCTAGAATTATATGCACTTGGCTTATAATTTTTTTTTAATTTGGTTATATTGAGGATTAAACTTGGGGCTTTGCCCTTGCTAAGTAGGAGCTTAGCACTTACTCCATGCCTCTAGCCTTATTTTGGATTGGTTATTCTCAAGGTAGGATCTCATTTTATGCCTGCAATGTGATTTTGTTGCTTCCTTTTGTCACTGGGAAAGATAAACATATGCCATTGTGCTTCTCCCATAGCTGAGATATCAAGCATGCCCCACTGCTTCAAGTTATTGGTTGATATGAAGTCTCTCAAACTTCTTGTTTTGGTTTTTTGACTAAGGCTGACTCTGATCCTTCACTCTTTACCTCCTCCGTAGCTAGGATTACATGCCTGAATCACCATGCCTGGATTTACTTTTAAAGTAAGGGAAAGTATAATAACCTGAAGGACTTCAATAGGAAAGTAGAGAAAGTAAATCACACGTGCCATGTGGCACTGTCGCTGCTATGCATGGAAAGTAGGGCCAGTTCACTATCAGATGCAAGTAATAAATTGAGCCAGGCAGGCTTAAATGATTAAGAAGACCCACTAGCTCTAGTTGGCTTCAGGTATGGTATGATCTGGAGGTTTGTGGGACTGTCAGGGCATGGGCTTTTTCTCTCTGAGTTCTATTGGTTCTGCCTTTATCTTAGACTGAGCACTCTGTCCTCCTCTCATCCCTTCTCACCTTGGTGGTAAAATATGATAACGCTTTCTGATATTATATCCATATGCAGAACCTATAGGAGAGAATCTGTATCTGTGGCCTCTGTAGAAAAGACAAGAAATGTCTTTTCCTATTATCTTAGCATGATCTGTTTAAATCTTATTGGTCCACTTTGGATCTGATGTGTTTATTATGATAGGATTCATTCACAATCACACTAGTCAGGAAGATGGGCTGTGCTGGGTGACTTATCCTACCTTAGAGCTAGGGATGGGTTTGGGCCACCCCGGTCATATGGAAAGAGCATTTACACAGAGAGGCTGGCTACTCCTGGTTGTGGGGGTGGGAAAGATAGTTGAGAAGAGGCTGACAGATGTCCATGCCGGATCCCTGCCAATATCGTGGGGACTAGACTTGACCCTCAAAAGGCCACCCCTTTGCCACTCTAGCCCTGTCCTTGTGGAGCACTGACCCTGCATCCTGTAGATCAGCACTCTCTGACACCCCTGGGCTGAGATGCCAATGGCATGGGCCTCAGTTTCTCACTGGGCAGAGCTTGGGTGTTAGGATTGCCAGCCTTGTTGCCTCAAGATGAGTAGTTGAAAGCTGTCTTCATTGAGAATTATCTTGTCAGTTCTGTGGCTGCCTTCCTCTCCCTGCTTTGAGAGTTGCCGCTCTCTCATATGCATGCTCACTGAAAATCTCTTGAGCTGAAAAAGAGCTTCTGTCTCTTCAACTTCCAACATCCCCTCCCTCCCCCATCCCCCGCCCTTCCTAGCTGGAGGAGGTGGAATGTTCATACTTTGAAAGCTAGAGGAAGCTAAACAATTCTGCTTGCTGTGTGTGGGTGGGTGTGTATTTATCAATGTGTAGCTGTTTCTCCATGTGGCTCTCTTTCTCACTCTTTGATCTTTCCATACTTCCTGTTTGCTGCCCTCTGCTGAATAGAGATAGGAGAAGGAAGGGCCAAACAAAAAGCAGCCCCAGTTTTTCTTCTTTTTCTTAGGTTTTTGAGAAGTTGTAGCTGTGAATGCAGAATTTTCCTCAGCTTTCTTAGATGATGGAAGACACAACATAAAATACTACTAGTAAGAATCATAATGAGGAGGATATATAATTTATATGTCTATTCATTTAGCTCATCACTTCTTTTTTTGTTTTGATTTTTGGTCAGTGGTGGAACTTGAACTCTGGGCCTGGGCGCTGTCCCTCAGCTCTTTAGCTGAAGGCTATTGGTCTACCAATTGACCCACAGCCCACTTCCTGTTTTCTGGTGGTTAATTGGAGATAAGAGTCTCACAGACTTTCCTGCCCAGGCTGGCTTTGAACCCTGATCCTCAGATATCAGCCTCCTGAGTAGCTAGGATTGAAAGACCCCAGACTCACTGGGATGCTTTCTTCAATGGGAGGGCACCCCAAGAACCAAGACTCCAAACCAGCAGATGCAACAAGCAAAAGGAGTTTATTAGGCATTTGCGCAAACGGGCTCTCTGTCCAAGGCAGACTGGAAGCCCGAGCAGTGGTTACAGACACTTTTAAAGACAAAAACCACAGGATTAGCATAAGACCCCAGGCTCCCCAGGATTGGTTCAGCTTAAAAATCAACTGCACGGGAATTTTTGTGACACTTCTTGAAAACTAGTTGGTTCCCTAGGGGGAGGCTTCTCTGGAGGGGAGTCCACATAGTTCCAGGCTCGCGATTGGTTGACATTTGACCTAGTTTGCTGGGCTCGCCAGATGGTCCTTGTCTTGAGCCCCCTGCCATGAGTTTTTACACAGGAATTCAGGAGAACATACTCTTTTGTTCTTTATCTATGTTTGCAGACCTTGTCCCTGGGCCTGCATCTGAACTTTGTAACTTTTTAACTTATTTCTGGGAAGGGAAGAGTCAGTGTTAGCGCAAGCAGGTTTACAGAAGCAGAATTAGCAGTTAGTAAGTTGTAAAATGGACATAGCCCCAATTTCAATCTTTCAGGATTACTGGCATGAGCCACGGGTGCCTGGCTTGTTTCGTTGCTGTGTTTGACTGAGTTCAGGAGGCCAGACATTTAACCTCCCTGGACCCTCTGTTTCCTGGCCTGTAAAGTAGAGCTTTCCCTGTCTCCCATACCAGCAGAGTACAGCTAAAATTGGGCTTGTCAGAGCCAGAAGCTAGTGACTCATGCTTGTAATCCTAGTTACTCAGGAGGCTGAGATCTGAGGATCGTGGTTCAAAATCTGGGAGACTCTTATCTCCAATGAACCACCAAAAAAGCCAGATGTGGAGCTGTGGCTTAAGTAATAGAGCACTATCCTCGATCACAAAAGCTCAGGGCCAGTGCCCAGGCAGGCCCCTGTGTTTAAGCCCGAGGACTATAGTAGGAAGAAAGGATAGGGTGGGCCTTTTTCGGTTTTTGACCCATACCTCTTCCCACCTGGCTTTCCTTGGGACAGCTGTCAGGTGCTGTGGCAAGTATACAGTGGTGAATGGGATGGACTGGAAAGCAGGAAGAGCAAATGGCACTCCAGACTTCCTGCCGTGTATATAACATTCCTTCTCAGTGTTAGAACTTTAGGCAAGTTATTTTCATCTCTTTTCACCTCTTTTCTACCCCTGTAAAGGGGACTTGAGAGAATGAATTTTAGCAACTTGACTCAGACAATTTTTAGGGATTCTAATTAATAACACAATTTATACAGCATTTTGAGATTTTCAAAGAACTTTTCACATAAGTGATCTCACCAAAGTTGTCTTAACAACCAGAAGGTGGTATTTGGGCCATTTAAATGATAAAGGAATGAAGGCCAGAAAGACAGTTTATGGCAAAGCGAGGCCTCTGTGTCCACAGTTTCATATAGGGATCTTGGTTACTTTCTAAAAGTTTATCCTTTTGTTCATTGAGCTAATAATGACAGGTTCCCATAGTCCTTAGGCTTCTCCTGTGCACAAGGATTGTTTTTCTAAGACAGGATCCATCTATCTAGCCCATGTTTGCTTCATACTCTTAGTATTTTTCTTGCCTCTGCTTCCTGAGTGCCACAATACATGGCCATAGGGATGGTTTTATTGAGGTCCTCCATCTTTCTTTAGTCTGCTTTGACTGGGAGTGTAGCAGGGTGAGAGCCAAGCCCTGAGTTCTAAAGTTAGCTTGTATTCACAACTCCCAGTTGTCCTTCTATAGCTGAGTGGCCTGGGACCTGAATGTTTTCATGTGTACAAGAATGGTAAACTTACCTTTATTCATGCAGGGCTGGTGCTCTACCACTAAAACTGCACCTCCATTTTCTACATTTCTTTCTAGTTAGACATAAGAGTCTCATAGATTTTCCTGCCTGGGTTGGCTATGAACTGTAATTCTCAGATCTTAGTCTCCTGAGTAGCTAGGATTACAGGTATGAACCGCTAGCATCTGGCCATTAAGCATATATACATATAAACATATACATATACCTATACATATACATACACATATACATATACATATACGTACACATATACATATACATATACATACATACATACACACATATATATATACATACACACACACACACACACACACACACACACACACACACACACACACACACACACACACACACACACACACACACACACACACACACACACATATATATATGAGCCACCTTCCGAGCCCCTTGGAAGCTGTTTGTTTATGTCTGGATCTTTACCCTGCCAGGGATGGACTTTCTGTGTAGCCCTGGCATAGTGACCCATGGCAAAAGGACATGTAGCTAAATACCAAACCACTTTCTACACATATGTCCTTGCACCACACCAGCCACAATGCTAGCAAAGACCAGAAGCTGGGATTTGACAGAAATTTATTCAAGAGTCCTAAACTGGTTCTTGGTGTGTCCAGGATAGCAAGGAGAGTTTTGGATCTGGCCAGTGTGGAAGCATCAACCTCACTAGAGCACTAGATCTTAAACTAGAAATTGGAAAGCCACTGGTTCCCGCTTTGGGCCTCAGTTTTGACTCTTGCTACATGGTGCTCTGTGGTCCATGAGGTGGTTCAGTGCCAAATTATACAGGACTTGTGTTCAAGAGAAGGAGGATTTGCATTCAATGACAAATTTACATAGGCCTTGTCAGTGAGAATGTCTTCATCAAGAGGATTTGAGGGAAGGTTGTGGTTCCTGCTCTGTCTGTGAGCCTTTAGCTGGGCTCTGGTCTTCTCAGGCTTGTTTCTACTTCTGTGAAATCCTTCCAGGAAACCTCTTCACATTGAGTTGCTATGGCACCTGGGGCTCCTCTTGGCTGTGACAGCTTCTGACACTGCCCTTATTTGGGGGCAGCTTGGATGGTTTTGAGTAGCCCTAGTCAGACATGCCTTAGAATCCGTTGAGATTCATCTTGTGTGTTTTTTATTTTAGATGGAAGTACATGGGTTTGGGAGAAGAAAACTAGAGAAGTATATGCCATTCTTAGCACAAAGTTGATGTATTTTTATGGTCAATTTGACCTTGATCACCTAGTCCATGGGCGTTCATAGTTCTCCAATGTCAAGAATCTCTTTTTTTCATTCTTTTTAAAACTTTACTCCCCCCATCCTCCATTTGTCTCTTTCTGTGCCAGTACTAGAGCTTGAACTCAGTGCCTGGGTGCTGTCCCTTAGCTTTTTCATTCAAGGCTGGTGTTGTACTACTTAAGCTATACCTCCAATTTGGGGTTTTGCTGATTCATTAGAGATAAGGGCCTCATTGATGTTTCTGTTTGTGCTGGATTTGAACTTCTTTTCTGTTTTTAGATTTTGTTTTGTTTTGTTTTTTTGGGGTCTGGTTGTGGGGCCTGAACTCTGGGCCTGGGTGCTGTCCCTCAGCTCTTCAGCTCAAGGCTAGCACTCTACTACTTGAGCCACAGTGCCACTTCCGGCTTTTTTCTTTTTGCTTATGTGGTGCTGAGGAATCGAATCCAGGGCCTCAGGCATGCAAGGCAAGCGTTCTACCACTGAGCCACCTTCCCAGCCCTGGATTTGAACTTCTATCATTAGATCTCAGCTTCCTGAGTAGCTAGGCATGCCCATCTCTTTTGAGAAGGCCTGGTGATGTAACACATTATTGGCTGTTTGCTGTGCACCTGGTACAGTGTTGTGTGGCAGGGCTATGAAGACATGCAAGACATGATCTGTGCTTAAGCATCCCAAGAATGAACTGCAGTTCAGATGTGTGCAACAGCACTTAGTGCACCAGGGAATGTGCAGTGAGAGTGTTCATAGGGGCTCCAAGGAAGTTAGTTACCTGACAAGGCTTTCTAATTTCCTGATTTTGTGCTTTCAGTGAATTTCCATAGTTCCCTTCCATTTCCTTCAAACCATAACATTTTAAATGTTACAAAAGGGAGAGAAAATTAAGGAAGCTAGCATATTTCTTTTGGGGACATATCCAGAGACTCGTTATTTTTAAGCATTTGCTTAGCATTTTGTGTTGAAAGCATTTTCAAGTCATTAATTAGTAATTCACATTAATATGTAGATGGAATTAATCTATTCCAGGCAGAAGTTTTTCTTGAGGAAATAAAAAGAAACTTAAGTGCTATTCCTTTCCACCTACATGTCTCTCCTCCCCTCTGCCACACTTTATCTTGATCATGATTTGGATGATCGCTCTGATTATTGCTCTCATTAAGCGCCACAGGTGTCTGTGGAGCTTCCACAAAGTTCGGGTTGGGTGCTTTCCCTCTCTTCTGGACTCTAGGCTGTATGTAGGCTGCTGTGTGGACTCATTATCACTTGAAAATGAAATTGGCCTCATAAATAGTCATCCTCAGAAAACGAATGGCTCTCCCATTTTTATTTTAGTTGCATTCAGCTGAAAGCCTCTTAGGTTGTATTCTTGTTTAAGAAGAGGTTTTTTTCCCCTCCTTTTATCCTTCTTGCTGGTCCTATGGCTTGAATGCAGGGCTAGGTCTTACATGCAAGGCCAGGAGATTTTTTGTTTGATTTTGTTTGTTTGTTTTCCCTCAAGGTTAGTGTTCTACCACTTGAGTCCCAGCTCCACATCTGTCTTTTTGGTGGTTATTTGAAGTTATGTGACTCAAGGACTTACCTTTCTTTCTGAGCTGGTTGAAAACCATAATCCTCAGATCTCAGCCTCCTGAGTAGCTAGGATTTCAGGTGTGAAACACTAGTAGCTGGCTAGGAGTTTAGTTTTTACCTTCAGAAAAAAAATCTCTTCCTTTCTGTGGAAAAAGGGCTCCCCTGTCCTCATATTTGATCAAGACAATAATTTTCCACCCTGTACAGATGAGGAAACTGAGGCCCATGAGGACCAATCTCAAGACTGGTAAAATTCAGAGCTGATATTTGGAGTCTTAACCTCTGGTGGGAGAAGCTTCCAGAGGATGTGATGGTCTCCTCATTACACTCTTGTCTTCATTTTGTCACATGGTGAGTTGCTTCAAGAGCTGCCTGTCTATGAGGCCCCCTGTCCTCTTCCTTCCTTCCTGTCCTGACACAGAGGAGGTATCCTGAGTACTAAGATCTCTGTGACATCAGTCATGTATAGAATCAGCCTATTGTCCATGTGGGGTAATAAATCTGAAGATTGTATCCCTGTCCTCAGGGAGCTCTTAGTGTGATCAGGGAAGAGATGCCTTGTACTCCTGGGATCCCATTCATTGACCCCCTCTCTTTCTGCCCTTGCAGGAAATTCCTGTTTCAGTAAGCAGTTATTATATGCCAGGCTTCATACTCACAGACTGCTATCTGTGACAAACTACTTATTAGTAGGTGAAATTATTGTTCCTCTTACCAGATAGGGGATGAAATTCCTACAAAAATCGTTTTAGGGCCAGGCGCCAGTGGTTTATGCCTGTAATCCTAGCTACTCAGGAGGCTGAGATCTGGTTCAAAGCCAGCCTGGGCAGGAAAGTGTGTGAGACTCTTATCTCCAATAAACTACTAGAAAACCAGAAGTGGTGAGGTAGAGCACTTACCTTCAGCTGAAGAGCTGAGGGATAGCACCCAAGCCCAGAGTTCAAGCCCCATGACTGACAAAATATAAAAAATAAATAAAAAATAAATAAATAAAAAGTAATTGTTTAAGGAAGGAGCTAAGAGAAAGAAAATATAGCTAAGAAAAATGAGGGCAGCCGAGGTTACTGATCTCCATATCTAAGAGATATAAAAAACATTCAAGTTCAAAAAAAAAAGATTGCAGCCAGGTGCCGGTGGCTCAGAACTGTAATCCTAGCAATTCAGGAGTCTGAGAGCTGAGGGTCCTGGTTTGAAGCCAGCCTGGAAAGAAAAGTCTGGGAGGGTCTTTATCTCCAATTAACCTCAAAAAGCCAGAACTGGAGGTGTGGCTCAAATGGTAGAGCACTAGCCTTGAGCAGATAAAGCTAAGGGATAGGTCAGTCCCCAGCTGAGTGGGGCTCAGTGCCCCAGCTCTGAATTCACTCTCCAGTACTGGCACCAAAATAGGAATAATATTAATAATTACTTAAGAAGCAGGAAATACTTAGAATTTGGTAGATGTTGAGTCCTGAAGCTCCCTGTTGAGTTGCCTTGTTTCCTTTGTAGTACTGTTGCAGTGTACATGGTGTGTGTGTGTACACAAGTAACCCTATTAGTTGTTTTATTGTGACCGTTAGGACCCATGAGTAAGAACTATTACAAGAAAACAGAGGTGTTGAACAATATGCTGTAAGCCAAAACAGTAGATTGCCAAGCCAGATGGGCCCAGGTATCCTTGATTCTGGAATGTGCACAGTTAACCAATCACAGACAGTATTGGAACCTTGGTTAAATCCCAGAGAAAAAGTTCTTTGCTGTGGAGGCTACAAGATAGCCAGGTAGCCCTGGAAAACTGGCCAAGTGAACATCCTGTGTTAAAATAGGGAGAGGCAAGTCAGTAAGGTGGAGCTCTACAATGCTCTGAAGGAAATGGGCAAAAGCGAAAATACGTGTCCTAGAGGGCCTTGTTGTAAGTCTTCTCCCCACCCCCACCCCAGAAATTGTCCCTCAGCTTTTTGCTCAAGGTTAGCACTCTGCTACTTGAGTCACAACTTTACTTCTGGCTTTTGTGTTGCTTTATTGGAGAAAAGGAGCCTCATTGAATTTCCTGCTTAGGCTAGCTTCAAAGCGAGGTCCTCAGATCTCAGCCTCCTGATTACGATTACAGGCATGAGCCACTGGCACCCATCCTACGATACTGTTCTTAATGGCAGTGGCAGTCAGATGGGGCCTTCATCCATGTTTTATATGATCTCATCCTAATAGATACTGTCCTCAGGCTAGAGTCTAAGGGACTGGCTGGAAAAGCTCAGGCCTGGCCACAGTGACAATTCAGTGAGTTACATTTCTTGGATTTGGATGCAGGCCATCTACTTTGCTTCTTGGGCTCCTGCTTTCAAGTGCTCTGCTCGACTATACCTGGAGTTTCTGGTAAGACGCATGGGAGAATGTGGGTACTTTCTCTCAGGTGATGGCCATATGGGGAGGAACAGAGGACAGTGGCCCACCCTGGTTTCACTATCCCTTATTACTGATAGCAGAAATACCAGCTTGTGTTCAGAATGGCTTAGAAGCAGCTCTTGGTGGCTTTGCAGCTTGGCTTTCAGTTCTGGCATGACAGTGCATTGGGAAGGTTCTGGATCCAGAGTCAGGCTCAGCTTTGGGTCAGTGTCTGCCACGTGCTAGCTCTTGCTTCCATCCCAGATGAGTCACTGTCCATCTCTAAGCTGCCCTGCCATGTCTCCTCCTCATATACCTTCTTCTGATGAAGAAATTCCCTTCAGATAAATAGAGATTCCATGGAAGGAAATTGTTCATGTACAGCTGGTTTCTCCACAAACAGTTGTTCAATTTTATTTCCCTTTCATTTTTCTTCCTCTTCCCAGAGATCACTGCCTCTAAGAACTTGATAGCAGATAGACTTAGATGATTACATGTAAATTGGAGCTGGCTTCTGAAACTCCAGGCGAGTTTCTGCCGACCTGGGAGAATTTTTTAGGGCCCTATGCACCTAATGCATTTTAGTCTTTATTTTTATTTTTCACCTATATTTTTCTTCTCATATTACTTCTAGGTGCCTTTTATTTTCCTTTAGGACTCATGCATAATTTTGGCTGCTTTTAGGTATAATTAATAAAAGGCCCAAATCATTTCAGTGATAGGAAGATTTATTATTTCACATAATAATAACCATGGCACAAGGGTAACTGTAGAATTCATTAATTCAGTGGCTCAGTACTGTCTTCTTTTTTTTTCTCTTTTCTTTTTTGTTGTTCATGGGGCTTGAACTCTGGGCCTGGGCAATGTCCCTTAGCAACTCAGCTCAAGGCTAGCATTCTACCACTTGAGCCACAGTGCCACTTCTGGTTTTCTGCTGGTTTACTGGTGATAAAAATTTCACAGGTTTTCCTGCCTGGGCTGGCTTTGAACTGTGATCCTCAAATCTTAGCCTCCTGAGTAGCTAGGATTACAGGCATGAGCCACCTGCACCCAGCCTGTCTTCTTATATTTATATTCCTACCATCTTTTGAATTGACCATATTGGGTATATTCTCCCAGCTAAAGTTCATCGTCACAAGTTAGCTATTGCAGCACCAGACATCTATGTAAACACAGAAAACAACAGTATGAATGATGGGACAAAATCAGGATTTGTTTGTAAAGAGGAAGGAGAAGTGACTGCTGAGGTGATATTAATCCTTGATAAGAAGCATGTACCTTTTCTCTTTTGCCTACAGGTTAAGAACAAATATGTTGTCATGGCATAATGTGATATACATACTGTGCCCTCTACTATTATTTCCTCATTTTACTTCATTCTGTTCTCTACACTAGAAGGCCAAACCAGACCATTAGCTATTGCCAGTACTAGGTACACCTCATTTTTACCTCCGTGTTTTAGGCAGGCTGAGCCTGTGCCTGAACCACACCCTGCCCATGTGCCCTGCCCTGCAGCTGTAGTACAAGACAAAAACGGCTAGAGTCAATAGTAGAAGCAGAACTCTCCTCTGCTCCCTCCCAAATATTATTTTAGACACAATCTTTTTATTTTTATTGTAAGATAAAACAGAAAATACAGCTGGCGCTGTTGGGTTATGCTTGTAATCCTAACTCTTCAGCAAGCTGAGATCTTAGGACTGAGTTTCAAAGCTAGCCTGGACAGAAAAGTCTTTGAGTCTCTTCTCTCCATCAAACCATCAAAAAGCCTGAAGTAAAGCTGTGGCTCAAGTGGTAGAGTGCCAGCCTTGAGCAAAAAAGCTAAGGGACAGCACCCAGGCCTTGAGTTGAATCCTCAGAACTGGCACCCCCACTCAGGCTCTATCCAGGATCCTGCTTTCCCTTGATCTGTCAGACCTCCTCTGCCTCCTCCAGCCTGTGACATTTCCAATGTCTTTTCTTTAGCATGAGCTTGACACTTTTGGAAAGGGCAGCTACTGATCTTGTGGGAAGCCTCCTAGTATGACTTGGGTGAGTGTTTTTTTTTTTTTTTATTTTGTTTGGTCCTGGGGCTTGAACTTAGGGCCTGGTTGCTATCCTTGAGCTAGTTCTAGGCTATCACTCTACCACTTGGATCTAAAACACCACTTCCAGTTTTCTGGTGTTCACTGGAGATAAGAATGTCACAGACTTTCCTCTCTGGGCTGGCTTTGGAGCAATATCCTCAGATCTGAGCCTCCTGAGTGGCTAGGGTTTCATGGGTGAGCCACTGAGACCCAGCTAGGCTGATATTAGTTAGTTAGTTTGTTTTTGTATGCCTAATTTTATGACTGAATGAGAAAACTCAGTACCTCATATCAGTTTCTGATGTCTCATTGCCTGGGTGTATCTTTGGTCACCTACTTAAGGTGATCCTTGCCAGTTTTTTTCAGGATGATGCCACTGTTTCTTATATGGTAATTGGCAAATAATCTAAGTCTACAGTTCAATTGCAAAGAGATTTTCTTCAAAGGGTATCTCTGTGCATGTTTAGCTTAAGAAACAGATGGGAAACAGATACTACGGTTGAGAAGGACATGGGCCAGGTTGGTATCCCAGCAAGATCTTCTGCCTCATCTCTAAATGGCCCAGCTGATGAAGTGCCTGTGCTTCAACCTCAACTTCTGTTTGAGAACCTAGCCTGATATTGTTGATTTGCCTATAAGGTTTTCTGCACTTGAAGTTCCCTGCAAGAGGGTTTCCTTCCAAACTGAGATTCATAAAGTGAGTTAGGTTTAACAGAAGCAACATAAAATGGAACTGGAATCAAGAAGCATTTATTTAGCATTTATTTATCTGCTACTATGTTAAATCTAAGGAACGTGAAAGTCATAGTCTCTGTCCACAAATCCAGCACCTTTTCTTCAAGGGGAGGACTTTGTTTTCGAGACCTAATGAAAAAACATTAAAAAAATCCCCCTGAGGGAGAGCACTAGCCCTGAGCAAAAGAAGATCAAGGACAGAGGCCAGGCCCAAAGTTCAAACCCAGCATAAAGAAAAAGTTCATGGGTGATTTTCACTATCTATGAGATGAGCTTAATATTCTAGTTTAGAAGCCTGGCACTAGTGCTCACACCTGTTATCCTAGCGACTCAGGAGGCTGAGATCTGAGGATCATGGTTCTGAGCTACCTTGAGCAGGAAAGTCCGTTAGACTTTTAGCTCCAATTAACCAGTAAAAAGCTAAAAGTTGAGGTATGGAACAAGTGGTTAAGTACCAAACTCCAAGGTAGAGTGGGAGGCCCTTAGTTTAAGTCTTATTATAGGTGTATGTGCAATATACATACACACACATGAAATTTTAAAAGTTCCAGTTTAGCCCCAATGATTCTTCAGGAGATTAAGGTGACATAATGATAAGGAACCAGAGTACTGCAAGAGGGCACAAACATACTTGTTGACATGGATTTAGAAGTCTGGTGGAGTCTTTGGAGGCACCTGCACCTAAGTCACTAATTAGGGCTGATGTGCCCCAGTAGTGTTAGTTTTCTGATTTGGATGCTGATTATCCTTATAATCCCTTTCTTTACTTAAATTGTATGATCTTTTGAGCTCCTGTTCTGACACAATGGTTTAACTACATTTGTTTTACTGTTCTCTTTAAATAGCTTTTCACCTGTGAGACTCTTATCTTCAATCACACACACACACACACACACACACACACACACACACACACACACACACACACAGCTGGAAGTGGAGCTGTTGTTCAAGTGGCTGGGCCCTAGGCTAGAACAAAAAAGCTCAAAAGCAATTCCCAGGCCATGGGGTCAAGCCCCAGAAATGAGGTAAGAGGAAGGTAGCAGCTATTAGATGAAACAGCAGGATAAGAGGCCAGAGCTAGAGTGGTCAAGCCTATGATCCTAACTACCTAAGGAAGTTGAGATCTGAGGATCCAGATTTGAAGCCAGCCCAGGCAGACAAATCAGAGATTTATCCCTAAATAACCAGCCTGGGTTCAATTTCCTCACCTGACAGAAACAAAAACATAAAAGTAAACAAAATTTCTGGGGAAGGTTTATTTCTTATGATGGCTCTTCTGAAAACACTGAAGCCGTAGAAAACATGGATTCTCTTTTTCTCCTCTCCTGTCTCCCTTTTTCTTTCTTTTTTCTTTTTTCTCTGTGCTCTCTTTCTGTCTAGCACATGCTAGGCAAGATATGTAACCACTGAGTTTCATACCTAACCACATGTTTGGATTCTTAGATAATCCAATTCTCACTGGGTGCCAGTGGCTCATGCCTATAAACCTAGCTACTCAGGAGGCTGAGATCTCAGGATCATGGTTCAAAGCCAGCCCGGGCAGGAAAGTCCATGAACTCTTATCTCCAGTAAACCACCAGAAAACTGGAACTGGCTATATCTCTCAAATGGTAGAGTGCTCGCCTTGAGCTGAATAGCTGAGGGACAGCACCCAGGCCCAGAGTTCAAGCCCCATGACTGACAAAAAAAATACAATTCTCTTTACCTCAGAAAAGTTCCATTTTCCTTATATTTATAACCTTATGCCTTTCTAGCTCCAAAAATCCAGACTTCACACATTTACACTGCTGAAGGATAAATAATGAGATGCATCTTTTGATGAGGGAAGGGTCCGGGGTCATCCTAAAAACCACAAATCAAAGCATCTTACACTTCTGCTTAGAAACCTACTGCCATTTCCCATTAAGTTCCATATTAAGAGTTAAATCTATCCTGAGCTGGGTGCAGGTTGCTAATGCCTACAATCCTAGCTACTCAGGAGCCTAAGGTTTAGGGATCATAGTTCGAGACAAGCTTGGGCAGGAAAATCTGAGATTCATCACCATTTAACCACACATACGCATACACACGCGCGCGTGCACACACACACACACACACACACACACACACACACACACACACACACACACAACACACACACACACAGAAAATAAAAAGAAAACTTCATCCCATCTCGTAAGCCTGACAAGACATGGTGTCCAAATCCCAGACCTCATCTTATCTTTGTGCAACCCCCACCCCCATTTTTTTGTGCCAGTCCTAGAGCTTAAACTCAGGGTCTGGGCACTGTCCCTGTGCTTCATTTACTCAAGGAACATACTCTACCACTTGAACCACAGCATCACTTCTGGCTTTTTCTGTGTATGTGGCACTGAACCCAGGGCTTCATGCATGCTAGACAAGCACTCTACCACTAAGCCACATTCCAATTTACTTGGCCTCCCTTTTTTTGCAGCTTTTTTCTTTTTCTTTTCTTGGATTGCTAAAATTTGTTAAGGCCTTTGCATTTGCTAGTTAGTCCTCCCTCACCTTTTCCTGCCCCATTCATATAACTAAGCGTCCTCTCAAACACTTTGCTACTGGCCTGGACAGCCCTGTTCTGCCCATTTGGGCCTTGCCAAGTCAGTGGCTTGGGTGACCCCTGACCTCGGGATAATGTGGGAGGGTACTTGGCACTCAGTACCTCTCGGATGGTCAGATCTTCAAAAACACAAAGGCAGTCTCCTTTTCCAAGCCAACATCACTCCAATGACTATGGTCAGCCAACCTTTAAACCACTGGTTGGTGCCCAAACTCAACAAACCAGACCCCAGCCGCATCAGATCGAAGAAGAAGCAGGACCAAGAAGTACAAGCGGCCAGACCCACCCAGCAGGGGGAAGTATTCCCCAGGCATTGGGAGCATGTTTTGGAGGTGTCAGCAGTGGCTGTGGTGCTGGCTGGGTGCATAGTACTCCCCAAGTTGTGGTCGGCAGGAGCAAGGTAAGTCCCAGAGTAGGTGCTGGTAGCCTTGATTGCTGAGAAGAGAAAATGAAAGAAAAGGTGGCCTGAGGGTGTGTGGTAGGTGTGAGAGACACAAGCATATGCATTTTGGTTCCTTAAAAATATGAATCCCTTCAGCTTATTTTTTTCTTAGTTCACTGGTGTATTCTCTTCCAATTCATCATAAAATACCCAGAAAACTTAGGAAACCATTAAATAATGCAATTTCACTTTCACCTACCTGTTATTCATTTATGTTTGCTGTGAGATGATGAATTCATTGAGAGTAGAGTATCTACATTCCTTCTACTAATAATATTAACAGCATAAACAATATAAACTCATAGTCTTCCAGTCTAGAACATTCTAGATGATTTTTTTGGTCGGTCCTGGGGCCTGAACTCTGGGCCTGGGCACTGTCCCTCAGCTCTTCAGCGTAGGGCTAGCACTCTACCACTTGAGCCACAGTGCCACTTCCGGATTTTTCTGCATATGTGGTGCTGAGGAATCAAACCCAGGGCATCATGCATGCAAGGCAAGCACTCTACTACTGATCCACCTTCCCAGCGCCTCTAGATGATCTTTAAATCATGTAGATTCAAATTTAGATGGTGATGACCAAAAAATAGAGATTACCATTGTTTCCTATTTCAGAGTATGTCCTAATCTTATATGAAGTTACATGAATTACATTTCTACAATGATATATTTTGTATGTATTACATATCGTGCATGAATTACACATATTATACAACACACACACACACACACACACACACACACACACACACACACACACACACACACACACACACACACACACGTATACATACAGCTTAGCTCCAAGGTGTCTTAAAGTTGCTTTCTGGTTTCATGCCTTGTGATTGTTTTTCTCCCTGGTATTTTAATGGCTCTAGGCAACTGGTACCATATATAACTTTGAGCTTTCTCATGGATTGTTTTTATACCTTTGAACTCTTTCTCTGGCATTTTCACCTATCATAATCCTATGTACCTCTCATGGCAGACATTTTGCAGATGCCTATGGGCCTAATAAAGTTAACATAAATGAGTGAATTGAATTCAAGTGCCAGTTTTGAGGTGCAGGAGCATTGCCTGAAAGGACCAGTTGCCTGAAAGGACCATTTGGCATGAGGTAGTTATTAACCAGTCAGTATAGAGCCTTTGTTTCAAGTTTTCAAGGGAAATTGGACACTTGCACATTTGTATGAAGACTGGTTTTTTGTATATATTTTTTACTGTAAAGATACTGTACAGAGGGGTTACAGTTACATGAACAAGGTAATGAGTCCATTTCCTATCGAGCAATGTTACCTCCTCCTTTGTTTTTCTTCTTCTTTTTTTTATTGTGAAAGTACTGTACAGAGGGGTTACAATTACATGGGCACGATAATGAGTACATTTCTTATCAAGCATTGTAGCCTCCTCCTTTTTTTCCCCTTCCCATCCATTCCCATCCTCCCCTCTGTCCCCCCATCCTCCCTGCCCCCCACAAAAGTTCATTTTCGACATGATGACTTGTACATCTCATTGTTGCAATGGGTCCACCTGTATCCTTATTTAAATGATTTTTTTCCCTTTTCCCTCCACAAATTATACCGACACTAAATACAGTGAAAGCAGGGGTTATACTGTGGGGGAGGGACATACAAAGCAACAATGAAATAATCTTATAAATGTGTTAGAAACAATCACATGAAAGAAAAAAAGCATTTGAATACATATCTTAGGGTTCATTTCCCTAACATCACCTTATCTGACCTTTTCTGCTTGACTCAGACATATACTAGATATTGCAAATAAGGAAATCTATGGGACCTATGTTTCTTTGGGCCTGGCTTATGAAGACTAGTTTTTAAACATGGAACTCATTTAAAAGTTTAGACACTATATAGATAAATTAAAAACATCTCTAGGCTAGGTTTGACACTCCAAGCTCTAGACTTTTGTTTGGTACTTTGTGATTGAATAATGTCTTCTGATTCAAAATGGCTGTTTTCCTTTCTGCTAGCATTTTTGGTGTATATCTTAATTATAGTAGTGTGCTGGTCTTTCTGCCTTATTAGTTGCTAGTATGTTTTTAAAATCTATTTGAGGGTTGGGAAGGTTGCTCAGTGGTACAGCGCTTGCCTTGCATGCCTGAGGCCCTGAGTTCAATCCTCAGCACCACATAAGGAAAAAGTAAAAAGCCGGAAGTGGTGCTGTGGCTCAAGTGGTAGAGTGCTAGCCTTGAGCTGAAGAGCTGAGGGACAACGCCCAGGCCCAGAGTTAAGGCCCCATGACTGGACCAAAAAACAAAAAACAAAAACATAAAAAAAAACAAATAAAATCTATTTGAAACATTTGATATCATATATTGGCTCTTTCCTGCATGTAGTCCATGTCTCTATAGAAAAGGTTTATACATACCTATGTGTATGGGTGAAGGAGGGTGAAATAAAATGAGAGAGAGCAAAAAAGAAGAGGGTGAAGGAAAGGGCAGGAAATATATTAATTCTCTCAAGCTATTTGGTTCTCCTTCTCTTTGTTGAAGGGCCAATATGATATTGATTTAATTCCCAAAGAGCTCTTCTGGAAGGAATTAGATTGGGTATTTGAATTGCTGCTCAAAAGTTGATTTGAGGTGCTGGGAATGTGGCTTAGTAATAGAGTGCTTGCCTACCATGCATGAAGCCCATTGCTCAATTCCTCAGTACCACATACACAGAAAAAGCCAGAAGTGGGCTGTGCCTCTCAAGTGTTAGAGTGCTAGTTTTGAGCAAAAAAAGCTCCAGGACAGTGGCCAGGCCTTGAGTTCTAGTCCCAGAACTGGCAAAAATAATGTTGAAGTAGGAGGTCAATGGATATAGCCAAATGGTGGAGCTCTTCCCTGGTATGTGTGGGGTCCTGAATTCTATTGCTCACACTGTAAAAAAAAAAAAAAAAAAACATAAGTAAGTATGAAATATAAGTCAATCGTCATCTCTTTTTTAAAATTTTTTTATTGTAAAGATACTATACAGAGGGTTACAGTTACATGAGCAAGGTAATGAGTACACTTTCTATTGAGCATTGTTAACCCCTCCATTGTTTTCCCCCTAATATTCCTTCCCTCCCTACCTCCCCCGAGGTTCTTTTTTTTTTTAATTGTGATTAAGTGATTACATAATTTCCAAAATTTCACAGTATTGTGGAATAATGATGCTCATTTAAAGTCACAAGTTCATTCTAACTTTCCTGGAGCAAATTGTCTATCACAGTCTATAACATATAACAGTGTACACATATACACCATACATGTGATCAGCAGCATGGGGATATTTAGTAGTGGTTCGACCAGATGAGTGAGAGTTCTTTGTTTCTTAAGTCCTGTTAATTTTGTCATATCACCTAACATTTTGGATTTAGCATCCACTTATCAGGGAGACCATGTATTGTTTGTCTCTTTGCTCTTGGCTTACCTCGCTCAACATGATTCCTTCTAGCTCCATCCATTTCCCTGCAAATGCCATTATTTTGTCATTTCTAATGGCTGCATAATATTCCATTGTGTATAGATACCACAATTTTTGGATCCATTCCTCTGTGGTGGGGCATCTGGGTTGTTTCCATATCCTAGCTATTGTGAACAGTGCTGCAATAAGCATGGAGGTTCACATGTCCTTATATATTGGTTCCTGTTGTTCAGGGTAGATGCCTAAAGTGGTATGACTGGGCCGTAAGGGAGGTCAATCTTTAGCTTTATAAGGACCCTCCAGACTGCTTTCTAAAGTGGTTGTATAAGTGTACATTCCCACCAGCAGTGTAGTAGGGTTCCTCTTTCTCCACATCCCCTCCAGCATTTGTCTTTGGCTGATTTGTGGATGTGGGATATTCTGACGTCATCTCTTTCGTAACATCAAATGTTCCAATACTAACAGAATTTTGGTATATTTATGATGAATATTTTTAATAATAACAAAATGCCCAGAAAGTGTTTCATACTTATAATCCTAGATATTCCAGAGAAAGAGATAGGAGGATTATGGTTTAAGAGCATACCAAACAAAAAGTTAGTGTTTCAGAGATAGCAAGCATGGTAGTTTATGTCTGTAATCTTAGGTACTTGAGAGGCAGTGTAAGAAATTCGTGGTCTGAGGCTCACCTGTGCAAATTAGGAAACCCTATCCAAAAAACAAAAGCAAAAGGATTAGAGACATCTTTTAATCACTAGGGCCACCACTACAAATAGGAAACAAAACCCTAAAAAACTGTTCTGACAGAAATGTTTTTGGATAGATTAAATCTCTGGAAGAGTTTTAGTAGTAAGTGATTACTAAAGATTTTAAAGGATAGTCAGTAAAAGGGGAAATAGATAATGAACCTCCTCACAATGAAAAACTTGCTCAGGGAAAGACCCTAGGAAGACAGGAAAAAGATAAACTATAAACTAGCATGAAATATTTGCAAACCATATAGTAGAGGAGTTAAATCTCCAAAATACAGTGTTCTCAAATCTCTGTAGTACATAATGATAAAAACCAAACCAGAATGATTCGATAATGACCAAAAGATACAAATAAATGTTTCCCTGAAGAGTATATATTCAGCAAATAAGCACATAAAAGGATGCCTTGGTCCCAGCCCTTAGAGAAATGCAACTTAAAAGGCACAGTGAGGTACCACTACATACCTGTCTGAATGGCTCAATCAAAATAGTGACAACACAAGATTGATCAGAATTCAAGTGAACTTGATTATTCATACATTGCCACTAGGAAAGTAAAATGATATTTTCCTTGGGAAAAAATAGAACAATACCTGGTTTTTGGACAGTCCTGTGACTTGAACTCAGTCCCATGGCACTATCCGTGAGCTTCTTTTTAGCTCAAGGCTAGCGCTCTACCACTTGACCCACAGTGCCAGTTTCTGTGCATGTGGTACTGAGTAATCAAACAAAGGGCTTCATGCATGCTAGGCTACTACTCAGGTACATGCCCAGCCTAACAGTAACATTTAAAATTTAACTGAGCAGGCATTTTTCCCAGAGAAAGCTTTCATTCCCATAAACACCTGTACATAAGCTTTCTGAATCATTTTATTTCTGTGATAGTCCCAAAGTACATTTATACCATGGACTATTCAGAAACAGTAAAAAAAAATCTTAATACAAGTGGGTCTGGAGGGACTTAAATGCTGTGTAAAAATTCTTAACAAGTGACATGCTATGTAATTCCATCTATACTTCTTTAAGTGACAGAATTTCAGTTGAAATATGTTGAAAGCTGAAGATTGGTGGATTCTGCCACAATGAATTATGCTTCAGTTATGAAAGCTGTTACTAGGAGAACCTGGGGGAAGATCTGTGGGATCTTGTCTGTATTAATTTACTAATGTTCCTGCCTGTGACTCTGTGAAAGTGTCAAAAGATTTAGACAAATAATTTATACTAAAAAAAAGCTGACCTCAATCACTTTTTCCCTTGGACTTTCTGATAAAGATGATCCTGAGACTCCACTGATAACTGAAGCAAGTCCTATCATTGAAGAAAGAAACTGTAAGTCAGTGGAGAATTCTGAGTCTGTGAAGAATACTGAATCTGTTGACCAACATACCAATCAAGAGACTTAATGGAAGCTGTAGTGTCCAGTTGAAAAAACCAGAAGTTGGGTCTTCCAGGGACCCTGAGACTTCAGAAGTTCTCCCTTTTCAGGTATCACAGAATCTCTATTTTTTTTTGTGGGTTGTGGGGCTTGAGTTCTGGGCTTGGGCACTATCTCTGTGTTCTTCAGCTCAAGGTGAGCACTCTACCACTTGAGCCACAGTACCACTAATGGTTTAGTGGAGGTAAGAGTCTCATGGACTTTCCTGCCCTGGCTGGCATTAAACCGTGATCCTCAGATCTCAGCCTCCTGAGTAGCTAGGATTACAGGCGTGAGCCACTGGTGCCCAGCTAGAATCTCTATTAAAATATTGGGATTTAAAAATATTAGAGTTTACCAGGTACCCCTGGCTCACACCTGTAATCTTAGCTACTGAGGATGCTTAGGTCCAGATGAATGCAGATTCCATCTCCAACTAAATGCCAGCAAAGTGCTACACTAGAGGTATGGCTCAAGTGGTAGAGTGCCAGCCATGAGCAAGCAAGCCAAATGTGTGAAGCCCTGGTACAATGAGAAAAACAAATCATTTAAATAGGGATACAGGTGGACCCATTGCAACAATGAGATGTACAAGTCATTATGTCGAAAACGAACTTTACAACTTTGGTGGGGGGTCAGGGAAAACTGGGTGGGGGGGCGGGGGGAAGGATGGGAAGGGATGGGAAGGGGAAACAAAGGAGGCGGCTAAATGCTTGATAAGAAATGTACTCATTATCTTGCCCATATAATTGTAAACCCTCTGTACAGTATTTTCACAATAAAAAAGACAGATTCAAGCTCAATGCTAATTTAGGTTTACATTTCTTTTCTTATTTTTACAACCATAAATAATAGTTTTTCAGTTCTATAAATGCCATCAGCAGTAATTTCCTTTGCTGCATGGTGCCTACATAATAAACACAGACAACTGTCTATCAGTCAAGCAATGCATTAAGCAAATATTATTAGGTTCCCATACTTTAGCTAATACTTAGATAACTTATGTATATTGTACTCTGGCTCAATAATTTTTCACACTTTCTTGTGTCTTCCCCCCCCCCATTTACTGGGACAATAGGAAACTTTCCAAAGATATACCCCAGGCCAGATGGAAATATTGGGGCCCCGAGGGCAAGTCCTTGCTCTCCTCAGCCTCAGCTACAGTGGCCACAGTGGGTAAAATCATCAGTCATTTCATTACTGTCTGTGTGCGTTTTACAGATTTGTGTTACAAAGGACTTAGTTAATAATTCTCCTTCCACATTTGTTCAAGGGTTTATTGTTTGAAGAAAAATAATCATGAGATGATAGACACTGCTAGTAGAATTGGTAGCATTTTCTTATTAGAATGAAGTCTAGGAATTGCTATAAATGTCTGTTCTTTAATGATGATATATCAGGGTTTTGTTTAAAAAATGTTATACTAAGGAGATATTTTCAAGGAATAATTACCCCAATTGTTAAAAATAACCTGTCTTATAGCATTCATGATTTTAGATATACACACTTTGATATTTCGTTTTTAGAATTTAGCTTGGTAAGTTTGGGTAATAAAGAGCAACAAATTTAATTTTTCTCTAGGACAAGATACTTCAAACATCATTGAAACAACAGAGTCTTCCCTTGGGATCCCTAGTCCCAGTGAGATTTCAGCTGAAGTCAAGCTGCTGAAGGTCAGTATAGAGAAAATTTAAGTCCTAGGATACTTTGGATTCAGTAGCTAGCTTGTGCATTTTTGATATTAAGGACATGGGGACATCCTACAGCTGTGGTGGGTTGCCTTGTGAATCCAGCTGCCAGTTAGAGATCTGTGTCTTGTAACTGTTCATATCTCTCTACTCTGCATCTGAAGTAATTTCAAGGACTGCTGTATAATAAAATTATATTGCCATATATGCTGAATATAAGAATTACTTAGCACTTTATATGGCAACCACGGTTGGCTGAATTTAAAACTGACAGGACCAAAAAAGATTTTTGTTTATTTAGGGCTATTTTTTTTGCCTTTTGTTTTTTGTTTGTTTGATTTTCTACCTTTTGTTTTTTGATACTAGGCATTGAACCCAGGATGTTGCAATTGCTAGGCAAGTGTTTTGCCATTGAGCTGAGGTACATTCTAGCCTTTTCTCTCTCTTTGTTTTTGCATTTGGGTTTTTATGAAGGTGAGGGTTTATATATATATATAGTGAAAATACCATACAGAGGTGTTACAATTACATGGACAAGGTAATGAGTACATTTCTTATCAAGCATTATTGCCTCCTCCTTTGTTACCCCTTCCCATCCCTTCCCATTTCCCGTTCCCCCCACTTCCATCACCACCCCACACACACCGTGCCAAAGTTGTAAAGTTCGTTTTTTGACATTGTTGCAATAGGTCCAACTGTATCCCTATTTAAAATATTTGTTTTTTTTCCTTCCCCTCCACAAATTATACCAACATCAAATACAGTGAAAACAGGGGTTATACCGTGGGGGAGGGACATACAAAGCAACAAAGAAATCATCTTATAAATATGTTAGAAACAATTGTATGAAAGAAAAAAGAAACATTTGTGTCCTTATCTTGGGGATCATTTCACCTACCATCAACTTTTCTTACCGTTTCTGCTTGTCTTAGACATATACTAGTTATTGCAAATAAGGGAAATCATGGGACCTATGTTTATTTGGGCCTGGCTTACTTCACTTCATATAATTTTGTCCAACTCTCCATTTCATAACAAATGGGGCAATGTCATTCTTTCTGATGGAGGCATCGAATTCCATTGTGTATATATGCCACATTTTCTTGATCCATTCATCTACTGAGGGGCATCTGGGTTGGTTCCATATCTTAGCTATGGTAAATTATGCTGCAGTATACATAGTCGTGCTTGTAGCTTTAGCATGGTCTTCTTTGTGATCGCTTGGGTAAATGCCCAAAAGAGGGATTGCTGGGTCATAGGGAAACTCTATGTAGACTCTTTTGAGGAACCTCCATACTACATTCCAAAGTGGTTGAACAAGTTTATACTCCCACCAACAATTCAGAAGAGCTCCCTTCTGTCCACATCCCCTCCAACATCTGTTGTTATAAGAGTTCTTGATTCTAGCCATTCTAACAAGGGTTAGGTGGTATCACAATGTTGTTTTGATTTGCATTTCTTTTATGGCTGGGGAGGTTGAGCATTTCTTCATGTGTCCATTGGCCATCCTTCTTTCCTCTTCAGAGAAGTTTCTCTTTAAGTCTTTAGCCACTTATTTATTGGGCAGTTGTTTCTTTGAGGATTTGTTGTTGGGAAATTAAATTTTTTTGAGTTCAAGTTGTATTTTAGATATGTGACCCTTGTCCGTTGTATGGCTAGTGAAAATCTTTTCCCAATCGGTGGGCTTTCTATTGCTCTTGCTATGTCCTTTGCCATGCAGAAGTTCTGCAATTTCATGTAATCCCATGTGCCCAACCTTTCTTTGATTTGTTGTGTTTCTGGGTCTCTTTTAAAAACATTTTGGTCTGTGCCAAGATTTATTCTTCGAAGTTTGTCTTGATCAAAAGGAAACCTGCACTTCTAAGCCGTATGGAAAAGTTTTGAAGACCAGTTTGTTTTCTTCATCTCTCACAGCCCATATTGTTTCTCATTTAATACTCTTTGCTCATCTCTATCTTTTTTTCTCTGGAAGCAGATTTATTCTATCTGTTTTTCTCCATCTTCAGAGTTATATCATGTTTTGGCGTATATACCCATCAGAGACTAACAGGTTCCACTATCACTACTTGTGTATACCTAAGAGAGAACTGGATTGACATACCTTTGGGTCCATAGTGCATGGGTCAGTAGCCATGTCAGTAGACATGGCTGCAAAATACTCCATATATGAGGCACTGTTCTTACTGATGAGGCTATTTACTGTGAGGCTATTTTGGCTTTGACTAACACACTATGTGTTTAAAAAATGAGTTTATTTTTCTCCCTAAAGGACTCTAGAAATAGACTATTGCATGTTGTTTTGGTGAACGTAGGGTCCTGGTACCTTCAGTTTTCTTTGTTGTTTACTTTATGATTTTGTAATTGTTGTCAGATCATGCTGTGAGTGCAAGTATGGTATTCTCAAACAGATAAGCTCAAATTCAGGAGTTACAGAGACAGGAAGTTTCATTTCTCCTCATGCCCCCAGCAACTAGAATGGTTTAATGTCTAACTCTGATGCTTTGAGATATTGGGAGATTAAATTGTTAGCATTATCAGAAATTTTTATCAGGAGTTGCTTTTAGTGGGCAAAGAAAACAGGAGTTAGAAGTATGTTTGGATAGTAAACAGCAGTGACTTCATAAACACTTGAAGGACATCTGTCATTCAGAGCCATGTTTTAAGAGGGGAATGAAAATCATGGAAAACCCTGGGAAGAGTGGCTAGTATTAATGTCTTAAAAACTTGGAGAGTTAATGGATCATGCATATGAAAATCTAAGGAAAAGAGATAGGGAGAATATACCCTTTTTATACCTTTGAAGGCTAGCATGGAGGGCAGAGTTTAGGTTGTGTTTACTTATGTCTCATGAGTAGAGAACTCCCACTACTCAGTGGAAGTTTTATGGACTTAGATTTTAGTTGAATATTAAGTGTACCAGAATAGAATTGGTGGCATTTTCATCCTAAAGCCTTTCCCATCTTCTAAAGTTCCTAAGGAGAGAAATTAATTTCACTGTGAAGGAAATTATACTAGAGATGGTTCTTTTTAGAAGTTTGAGGTAAAAGATACCAATGAAATCACTCGGTCATCTTTTTTGCAATTTTGTCATGTTCCTTTAAGGATGTTGTCTTCTGCTTCGTGTGTGTGTGTGTGTGTGTGTGTGTGTGTGTGTGTGTGTGTGTGTGTGTGTGTGTTATTCCTGGGGGTTAAAAGCAGGACCTGGGTGCTGTCCCTGAACCTTTTTGCTCAAGGCTAGCACCCTACTACTTGAGCAACAGCTATACTTCTGTGATAATTACTTTTTTTTTTTTGGTGATTAATTGGAGAGATAAATCTGCCTGGACTAGACTACCTTGCCTGGTCTGGCCTCAAACTGTGATGCTCAGATCTCAGCCTCCTGGATAACTAGAGTTCCAAGTGTGAACCACTGGCATCCAGCTAGTTAGCTAGCTAGCTTGCTTGCTTCCTTGCTTCCTTTCTTCCTCCACCCCACTTTTTTTTGTCTGTCATGGGGCTTGATCTCTGGGTGTGGGCCCTGTCCCTGTACCCTTCTGCTCAAGCTAGCACTCTAGCTCTTGAGCCACAGCGCCACTTCCGGTTTTCTGAGTGGTTTATTGGAGATAAGTGTCTCACAGACTTTCTTTCCCAGGCTAGCTTTGAACGGTGATCCTCAGATCTCAGTCTCCTGAGTAGCTAGGATTATAGGTGTGAGTTACCGGTTTCAGGCCTCTTTCTTTTTTAATGTTTATGTTCTGGCACTGGGGTTTGAACTCCCATCTTCACAGTCTACCTTGTCCTCCTCCCCCACAGCTGGCACATGAACCCTGCCTCTGATTTTTGCTGGATAAATAAATGGAGATGAAAGTCTCACAGGTTCTTCTGCCCTTGTGGCTTTCCATTGTGATCTTTAGATCTCAGCCCAGAGATCCTAGGACCATAGGCGTGAGTCATCAGTGGCCCAGTCCTGCTTTCTGGATTCAGATTCATATTTCAAAACTTTTTAACTGTTACTAAAAGATACGGGTTACAGTTATATAAGTTGGGTAAAGAGTACATTTCTTTTTTATCAATCGTGGACATGAACTCTGGGCCTGGGCACTGCCTCTCAGCTCTAGAGCTCAAGGCTAGTTAGTGCTCTACTACTTGAGCCACAATGCCACTTCTAGTTTTCTGATGGTTTATTGGAGATAAGAGTCTCACAGACTTTGCTACCAGGGCTTGCTTTGAACCACAATCCTCAGATCTCAGCTTCCTGAGTAGCTAGGATTACAGGTGTGAGCCACTGGTACCCAACTAAGAGTACATTTCTTTATTTTTTCTTCACCCTTTTTTTATTTTTAATTTTTATTGTGAAAATGCTGTACAGAAGTGTTCCAATTACGTGGGCAAGATAATGAGTACATTTCTTATCAAGCATTGTAGCCTCCTCCTTTGTTTCCCCTTCCCTCCCCCACCCTCCCCCACCCAATTCTCCTCCTCCCCCCAAAGTTTCAAAGTTTGTTTTTCCACATAACGACTTGTACATCTCATTCTTGCTATGGATCCACCTGTATCCCTATTTAAAGGATTTGTTTTTTGGACAATGTCACCACTTTCTTCTCTCTGTTAGGCTTGATTATAGGGAGTCTAGTGTAGCCTTCAATCTTAAGGACTAGTTAATCTTTACTGCTGAGCCCTGATTCCTCTGAATTCACTCTTATTCCTCAGGTGTTCAGTGAAGTCTGTTCACTTGATTGTTTAAAAACCAGATGTTTCCGCATAGCTTGAGCTATGGGGATTGTGTTGCTTACTACTTACACTAGTTCTTCTCCAACTGTGTGGCGTTACCTAATGTTTTTTAACAGTGTATTATTCAGATAAAGACACATGGGCACATCTGTAGCTTCTTGAAACATTTTACTTATATAGCTGCATCCTCTGAAGTTTTCTGACTTTCAAATGATAGCTGCTTCAGCCTTCCCTGATGCCAGCCTTTTCCCTGACTTACATTGTGTGTGAGTGTTCTGTTGTCTTTAGGATCTCCTCTGTGTGTTGGGGTTTGGAACTTTTCTCTAGGCAGAAAGCCCAGCTGTAGGGTTGACTTTGTTTCTCTTTTCTCCTGGACCAAAGTCTTTTATTTTGTCTTTTTTTCCATTGTCTAAAAATAGTTCTTTCTTATATTTTGTCTGGTTTTCTAGTTGCTGTATAGGAAGGCAAGTGTAATATCAGCTTATTTATAGTACTTGAAAGCAAAAGTTCTCTCCATAATAGAGTGTTTGATATAATATAGTTTAATTACTTGGTGTACTTGTTGATCTCTTATATGATTTTTAAAGATAAAAGAGAACTGATTATTTTTGAAACATACTCATCTTTGTAATATATATTGATTCCCTTACTAAGAATCAGCATAGTCTTCTAGGACAAAGTTGAGCTATAATTTGCATACAGTAAAACTGTTTTTTTTGCAATATGACTTTGTGTTGAGAAATAATAATTATGTTTATACTGTATAGTCACAGTATATTGTGATACACAGACACAGAATATTTTCTGTATTTGTATGGCTCACTGAGATATAAGAATATTTTCATTACTAAGGGAGTTCCTTCATGCCAGTCTGTAGCCACACCGTTCTGTCTGTTCACAGCATTTTCCAACCATTGATCTCTTTCTGACTATAGTTTCCTCTTGTTTAGAAAAATGTTTACTATGTGTAGATAAATACTTTTTTCTTTTGCCAATTGTGGGGCTTGAACTCAGGACTTGGGTGTTGTCCCTGACCCTTTCTGTACTTAAGGCAGCTATCACTCTACCACTTAAGCCACAGCGCTATTCCCTAAATTTTTTGAGAAGTTATTTGGAAATAAGTATCTCATGGACTTTCCTGCCTGGAAGGCTTTGAACTGTGATCTTCAGATCTCAGTCTTCAGAGTAGCTGAGAAGGATTACAGGCATGAGTCACCAGACACCACTGCCTGGCTATTGTAACCTTTGTTTATTTATTTTGGCAATATGAAGTACCACTTGAGCCACATCCTTATTCCTTTCTTCTGCCTGTCTATCTATCTATCTATCTATCTATCTATCTATCTATCTATCTATCTATCTATCTATCTATCTATCTATCTATCTATCTATCTATCTATCTATCTATCTATCTATCTATCTATCTATCTATCTATCTATCTATCTATCTATCTATCTATTTATCTATCTTTCTTTCTTTCTATCTATCTATCTATCTATCTATCTATCTATCTATCTATCTATCTATCTATCTATCTATCTATCTATCTATCTATCTATCTATCTATCTATCTATCTATCTATCTATCTATCTACAGGGAGCAGTTTTGTTCTCAGAGATGTCAGTTCATAATGGCAGGAAGGTCATGGCAAAGCAGAATCAATCATACCATGGCAACTAGAAAGCAGAAATAGCTAGTTTGTTTTTGGATCCAATCACTGGCTTTTACTTGTGCTGGCTTTGGGCTACAATTCTGCCTCTACTTTGTAAGCAGCTGTGATTACAGGCGTAAACTGTGTCTTTGGATTCTCTTTTCATTCTTTTCACTGTGTAGCCTGGCATCCTTGAACTGGATATGAATGTAGCTTAGGCTGGCCTCAGACTCACAATACTTATGCCTTAGTCTCTGGAGTAATGGCATTATAGGCATATATTAAATACTTAGTTATACTTTAAATTTATGCTTTATATTTTTTTTCTTAATTTTAATACTGAAATTTAAAACAGTTCATTTTCATAATGTGAACTTGTTCAGATTCTTTAAGAGATAGTATGCCCCTTCTAGGAAGATAACTATAGTCCTCACTTTTATCTTAGATTACCTTTGTTTGCTTTTATACTTTACATACTTATAGTACATTTTGTATCTATCTTCTTTCACAACATTTTTGTATCATTTGACCATGTTGCATTTTGGATGTGGTATTCCATTTTGTCACTATGTTATATTTTATTTATTCCACAGTTTTTAAGGATTGAAATAGTTTCCATGTTATAGCTATTACAAATACTGCTGCTCTGAATATTTTTGGTTATTTATTTATTTATTTTTGGCTAGTACTGAGGCTTGAACTCAGGGCCCAGGAACTGTCCCTGAGCTTCTTTTGCACAAGGTTATCACTCTACCACCTGAGCCACAGTGCAATTTCCTGCCTTTTCTATGTATGTTGTACTGAGAAATTGTTCCTAGGGCTTCATGCATGCTAGGCAAGCATTGTACCACTAGGCTACATTCCCAGCCCTGAAATGTCTTCTGATGAACCACTGTACATATGTAGCTATAGTAGATTCTGGCCAGCAGTTTTCCAAAGAGGAGAACCTACTATGTGTCTACATGCAGTGTGTATTATCCTTACTGTTCCACATTCTTCCCAGTGCTTAGTATTGTAGGTCACTCTTAAAGAATTGAAACATATAAATGGCTGGACACTGGTGGCTCATGCTTGTAAACCTAGCCCCTGAGGAAGTTGAGATCTGGGGATTGTGGTTCAAAGCCAGCCCAGGCAGGAATGTCTGTAAGACTCTTCTCTCTAATTAACCAGCAAACAAAGCAGGAAGTGGAGCTGTTGTGCAAGCGGTAGAGTACTATCCTTGAAGAAAAAAAGCTCATAGACATCACCTAGGCCCTGAGTTTTAAGCCCCTGGACTGACACAAAACCCCCACAAAACATGCAAATGTGTTTTCCCAGTATTGTAGTAATGACATTTATGTTGCTTTCTAGGGAAAGGACATTATTAGTGGGGGTTTAGATGCCTTCAAATTCATTGTGAAGAAGACAATAGATGTAATAGCAGAAGGGGATCCTGTATTTAAAATGACCAAGGATCTGATGAACTGGAATTCTACACTGTCTCAGGTACTGTTACCTTTACTGGTTTGATTGCTGTTTTCTGTTGTTCATGTGTTTTGTTTTGTTTTTTAATTTGAATTTTTCCCTTTGTTACCTTGAGATTTTGTTAGTGTATTTCCTTGCAAAGAATTTTCAATGCATTATAAAATGAAGGCATTTTTATGGGCTGGATGTGCAGTTAGAGCTCTAATGCTTATACAAATGGCCAGCTCTTTTCTTTCTGCAGTAGCCTCTGTCAGCGCATTGCAAAATCCTGAGCGCTATCAAGATTGCTTATTAGGTTAATGTTGAAACCACTTTTAGAAATGCATGTGGCTCCTTGGGTAATACTGTCAAGCATCAAATTTTGTTTAGCTACTTTTTTTTCCCATGCAGCTCCTGATCCTTAGTGAATTTGATTTGCCATACCAGGCATGAAGAGCAGCACTCTATACTGGAACTTGTCTCAGCTTTGCTTCTCTCCACTCTTAAAAGTTACCCTTGAGCTATTATTTGCTGCTTCTATACTTCCATCTCTTTTTAGGTTTTACGAGAGGCAAAGGAGAAAGAAGAGCTCATGACCTCCAATGAGGTAGCCATGGAAACAGATAAGAAATCTCATAGTGGGCTACCCTTTGATGAACTTCAAGAACATCTAAAAGTTCTGGAGATGCTTTTGCAAGAAAGTGAAAAAAAGGTAATTCCAATCTCAAACTCCCAGCTGAAAAGAGTCTTCAAAGGATAACCATTGCATCGTTTCTTTTCTCTTTGTATTTTTGGAAGTTGAAATGTCTTTCTGAAGGAGGTGTGGCATGCTGGAAATATTATAATAGAAGAAAAATATCCCTTACTGCTTTATTGTTAGAAATATTGAGTAAGTCAAATGTTATTTCTCTTAAAGTTATAGAAAAAGAACACAATAACAAAGAGGTCTTAATATCAGATATCTTTTTCTTTTACCTTAGTCTTTCATTTTATGGTTTTTCTCCAATGTCATCGGTTTTTAGCTGTCAAAAAGCCTGTTATAGCTGCTAATTTGTATATTATTTCCTGTTAGTTCATCTCCTCTGATAATCTAAGCCATTCTTTCTTCTTTTTCTTTTTCTTTTTCTTTTTTCTTTTTCTTCTTCTTCTTCTTCTTCTTCTTCTTCTTCTTCTTCTTCTTCTTCTTCTTCTTCTTCTTCTTCTTCTTCTTCTTCTTCTTCTTCTTCTTCTTCTTCTTCTTTTTCTTCCACTTCTTCTTCTT